>NC_068316.1:1498808-1518808 GCF_025860055.1 Xyrauchen texanus
CTCAATTCACAGCATTCATGGTGTAATGTTGAATAACACAAAAATAATTTTAGTCTCGTCCGTCCTTTTCTTTAAATGTGTGTTCCAGTGAGACACTTCCAATGCAAGTCAATGGGGTTTAATCTGTAACATTAAAATACTCACTGATTCAAAAGATATGAACAATATGTGTGTAAACATGATTTTACTGTCATTAAATCACTTATTAAATCACATCTGTGGAGAGATATAGACAATTTTACTACTTGGTTACCATGACGATGTAACGTCAATAAACCCTAAAACGACCGCAACAATTACAATTTAAACAACAGCTTAAATAAGACGGGTTTTAACAGATTAATTAATGTAAGTGCTTTTATTAAATTATAAACATCACATTTCTGCCTTTTAATCATCCTAAAATTGCCCCCATTGACTTGCATTGCAAGAGTCTCACTGGAACACACATTTAAAGAAAAGGAGCGACGAGTCGAAATACATTTCGTGGTGATCAACATTACACCATAAATGCTGTTGATTGAACTGAACTTGTGTTGAACCCGGAATATTCCTTTAATATCTTCTGCTTCTCAAGGAATTTATTTCATGTTTAAAGAAGGTTTACAATTTATTTATTTACCTGAAAATAAGACAAAAAGACTCAATAAGAATATTTTGGTATCACTGTCTATGAAGCCCATATTAATAATGCATGAGTAATGTCTCATAATGCACCTTATTATATGTTATAACATCTCAACAATTATAATACATTATAATACTATTGGCCATTATATATTAGAGTATAATGCATTATAACACAAGCAACATTTCATTTATCTGCAGAAGATATTATATAAGATATTTATAACTGCTTATAAGATATTTATAACTGCTTATAAGACATTTATAACTGCTTATAAGATATTTATAACTGCTTATAAGACACTAAGTCATAATGGAAGTTATAATGTATCATATATATATATTTGTAATATATGTATATAATATATATGCTTTAAATAAAGTGACAAAAGTATTATCTTCTTCTAAACATTTATAATGTCTTATAAGCGCTTATAAATATCTTATAGGTCACGCTGGATATTATAAACATTAATAACACACGTTTAATGTACATTTTGAGATATGAATGAAACACGTGTAAAGCTACAATGTTAAAATCGATCAGAAACTGTAAATATGTTTGTTGATCACACAAGAATAAAAACTCAAACTGATTCTATTCTGAACTCTATTCTTTAAGAAATAACTTCCATTATAGATGTTTGACTTGTGATGTATGTTATACGTTTATGTTATGAGTGTTTAGAAGAAGATATTGCTTTTATAAGAACACTTATAATATGATGACATCATAAAGACTGTTTACATTATACAGCACTTATATCATGAACTTTATGAACTTCTGTTGCGTTACAATGTTGCGTGTGTTATGATGTATTATACTATATAGCACAACTATCAATAAAGTCTTATAATGTGTTATAACTGCAGTTCTAATTATTTATGAGACGTTATATCTTATTATAAGGTGTATTATGAGACATTATGAATGCATTATAAATATGGGCTTCATAGAAAGTGTTACCAAAAGGATTTTTTTGCAGTGTGTGTAGGGCACTCATAAATGTTAAATCCTCATTCTCTTTATTATTTTTAAGAGTTGAAAGAAGAGACAACAAATATTACTTAAGCGTTAGATGCTAGCATGTAGCTAAACTTTAACCTTAGTGAGCTGCCTAACTAGGCAACATTTCAAGGGATCATAGGCGCACTCCCAACGTGACGGACGATCTCACTGTTGAGCGATTCTGAAGTTAGCATGCTGCTAAGCTAACACCATGATACACTAATGAGCAAAATAAATAAAACATACATAGCACAAAACATATTGGGTAATATAGTCCATTTATAATTATATAAAACTTTTTCTTTAGTCAATGCTTTGTGATGTTGCATGAACTATAACAATATTTATAGTATTTACATTTCTCACGTGTTGTTACCAGCAGAAGATGCATATAATGAATCTTTAGATACTGATTTACACTTGAACAGTTCGGCTCAACCGACCGCATCTGTGGCTTCATGTTGATCACCACAAACGTTTATTTCGACTTGTCACTCCTTAAAAAAAGCAAATTGAATGAGGAAAATCTGTTAAAAAAAAATGTATAGACACAAGAATAAATAATATGATTTTACTGTGATTAAATCACTTAATAACCACATCTGTGGAAACTTAGACAATCTTACAACTTATTTTCTATGATGACATAATGCTGTAAAACCTGTAATCTTGAAAAAAACAAAAAAAAAACAATGATTTAAACATCTTTACAGCTCAAATAATACACAAGTTTTAAAAGAAGAATTAATGTACGGAAGCCCTGCAGTGCGAAAATATTTGTTTGACTTTTTTTTTTTTTTTTTTTGGTGTCTTAGTGCCTTCCTGAGCCTATGTTCTACAAATATTTATTTTTCGCTCTCCAAAATAAAATTAATAATAATAATTATCTACAAAAAAAAACTAAAAATGTCCCTTATTAAAATTTTTTTTTTTAAAAAATCTAAAAAAAAAAAAGTTTTATGTCAAAAATTAGTATTTATTTTTTCTCTAAAGCTTTTTTTTCTCCTGAAGAGGCAACACAAGATTTTTTTTGTTGTGCTTTCTAGCTAACAATTGGCATGCGGTACCAACCTCGGGCACCAGATGCCACTATCAGTAAGCATGAAATCTTACAAGGTGACGGGTGACAGCTGTGGCTCCTGATCAGTTGATTTATAGTTGTATAACACTCTAACAACAATGAGTCAAGGAAAGAAACATACTGTATATAATGTTTGAGAGTCTACTAATACATCCCACAAGTGAATGAATATACCTCAGATTACAACAGGAGATATTTCTAGATGTCTGATGACTTTCACCACCAGGAATATGGATGCTGCTAATGTGTTTTTTTTTCATTTATTGTCCCATGTGAACATGCACTAGATAGAGGTCTTTGCCCGTTTTGATGCCTTTTTCCTCTTGAGAGAAACAAAACATTTGGAGAGGAAAAATAGTTGATTTTCTTTGACAGATGAAACCCAAAATTCAACATAAAAAAAAAAAAAAAGATTTTTTTTTTGTTTGTTTTTTTGTAGTTCATAGGCACTAAGACACCTAAAAAAAAACTTTCACCAAGTGAATTCATATTTATTTTTTCCACTGGTTCAGGGGGGCTTCCGTATTAATAGTAATAGTGCTTTTATAAAATTACAAGCTTCACATTTCTGCCTTTAAACCCTCCAACAATTGGCCCCATTGACTTCATGACACTGACATTGTAAGAGTCTTACTGTGACCTCCATGTTTGCTTTTGCTTTTTTTTTTTTTTTTTTTTTAAATGAGGCACGTTAATGAGGGAAATGATTGTTTGTGGTAATCAACATTATGCCACAAATGCCATCACCTGAGCTGAACTTGTATTGAACCCGGAATATTCCATTAATGCTACTGTATAAATAGGTTATAATTCATTCAATACCAAAAACAATTATAAATGGTATATTTGACCCAATATTTGTTGGTGGGATGTATTGTTATGTGTATTAGAGTGTCAGGGTGTTTGCTGCCTTGCTATATAGGCAGCAGACATCAAGACAGCACACAATGCTTCATTTTGAGCATACGTGTTGTGTTACAAATCTCGACTCAGAAAAGACTCTTTGGCTTTGTTCGATGATGAGAGAGTAGTGTGCTATGGAGTGCTCAATGGAAGGGGGCGTCACACCAAATCTGCTCCGCTTCCACAGTGAAGGAGCCATCTGAAAGTCTCACAACAAGAAACGAAACTACGGCTCGGCCGCAACCCCTCGCTACGGGAAAACAGCACTGCATGGCATGAAGAATGGGCGCGCACACATGCGTTGCATTTAACATGCTAAAGGCTAACGCGCAACTAAAGCTTGAACCTTCTTGGAGAATTGTATGGCTCTCTCCTGTGCAAAAACAGTTTGACCAAAGGCAGTTCATTACACATGTGCCAGATGCTGCTCAATATGTAGAGAAATACCCCTCATATCGGTCTCTTGATATGCTGTGCATTTATTCCATAGTTTTACTCATTGTTTTGAAGGTCAACATTTGCAACCCAAAGTAGATTGCATGTAAAGTCGTTATGTGACAGATGGTTGAATATTAAAAGGGCTTGATGACGTCAGCCGAAAAAGAAAGTCGTTTCCGAGGCAGAACAAGTCAAAATGAAAAAAACAAACGCGTATTAAGAAAGTAAATAGGGTCAATTCTGCTTTCATGTTGACTTTAACTTTTGTTTGACTTCAAAGTGGACAACAGCATGATTACAGACACGGCCCATTTCACAAACACAAATGCCAATAGAGCATTAATCAATTATTTATGATGCATTTATCGTTTACCTTCCAATGCATGATTCTGTTAGTCGGACCATATTTTGGTTATAATTCAAAATAAAAATGAACAGTCTGTTCAACAGTTTGACATGTTGAACAGACTGTACTGTAGTTCTTTCACTCACAGCCTCATTTTCATTCATGTCAATTAAACCTGGTTTCCACCCTGACTGAGCTACATGAAGTGTATATTTAGAGGTAGACCGATATATCGGTTTTATGATTAATTGGTGCCGATAGTTGTTTTTGTTTTTCTATGGTTATCGGCAAAAATCTATACTGATAATTGCCTGATATTTTTTTTAATTGCTCCATGTTCCTCTATTACGTTTAAAGGTAAACGTTAAATGTAATTAATAGAGGTAAACGATATATCGGTTTTACAGATTAATTGGTGCCAATAGTTGCTTTTTTTTAACTATTGGTTATCGGCAAATATCCATAGTTGCCGATAGTTTTTTTTTTTAATTGCTCCATGTTCCTCTGATAATTTCATTTAACGTTTATCTTTAATAGAGGTAGACGATATATCGGTTTTACAGATTAATCGGTGCCGATAGATGCCAGTTATCATCTATAAAAAAATCGGTTATCGACAAAAATCTTTACTGATAGTTGCCGATAGTTATTTTAATTGCTCAATGTTCCTCTAATAATTATATAAAACAATTTTCTTTAACAGTAATATAGGTAGATGATATATCGGTTTTACAGATTAATTGGTGCCGATAGTTGCTTTTAAAAACAAAAATCAGTTATCGGCAAAAATCTATACCGATAGTTGCCGATAGTTTTTCTTAGTCCTCCGTGTTCCTCTAATTACGTTTATTAAATTGAAGAGAGGACATGCAAAAAAAAATTCTACTTTATGGAAACGTCCCTCGTCAGCACATACAACATGTTCCGACTTCTTATATTGTGAGTAATAATAACATATAGGCTATAAAATGTTCAATTTGGTCAATATTAAAAATGGAGCATTGTAACAGTGCCAAGTCTACCTCATTTCAAAATAAGAGTCCCCCGTTGTGTTTTAGGTATATTTAGAGTTAAAAGTACCACGTTATGTACCCAGTCTTCTTTTTATCTGATTATTATTGGTACTTTGGTTAAAATGTAACTACATCTGGCCTCTATATCTGTGCCAACTAATAAAATATTGTAACATTCAATCAATCACTTTAAAAACTACCTGCCGATTAATCAGTTATCGGACTTTTCCACTATCGGTCAACCTCTAAAAATGAATTCTAGCAATTTCCATATGCATACATCTGAATTTAGGAAAAATTTACACATTGATATCCTTTACTGATTTAAACTTGATTCTCTCATTCGACAATACAATGTAATCATGTTGTAATGAAATATTCGAAAAATGATTTTATGGATTTTATTGCAGTATCAAAGTGGACTGAAATCACTTTGGAATTTGATGGAAAACTGATGCATGAATCAGATCACTGGAGTGGAAGTCTAGACAAGTGATCCACTGATATATCATCTAGTCCAATTAATTGCACCATATTTGGCTGTTTTGCGATTATTAGCATTGGCCGAATATAACAATAGATTTGTCATTGGATAGTAAACAATTTCTGTTTTCAGTGCCTAAGCACATTTGAGTTAATATAGCATAAAATAAATGTTTTACTTAAGAAATTTGGTGTACATCTAATTTGTTGTTGTTAAATTGTATTATGTATATAACGGCCATCCTGCTCTTTAGATATCAGCCATCGAAAAACCCATAATAGTCTTTGCCAATTATTTTTCCTAAATGCTTTGGGAATTTGCTTGCATCTCATTTCACAAAACAGATGTCAAATTTGACTCTTCAGAGATTCCTTAAAAATGACCATTGCCATAATAGTTTCTGCCAAACTACTCTACGAACATTTAGTAACCCTTTACAATAAAGCTGCATATGCTAATATTAAACAACACGAATTAACAATGAACAATACTTATTATTGTAACATACACTAACATTGAACAGTAGTGTATTTCATAAATCAACCAAGGTTAATATATTGTTCCTTTATGATACCTAATGCATTAATGGACTATTCCGGGTTCAATGCAAGTTCATCTCCATCGACAGCATCTGCGGCATAGTCTTGATTACCACAAAAATTAATTTCGACTCGATCCTCCTTTTCCAAAAAAAAAAAAAATAATAAAAAATGCAAAAGTGTGAAGTTTATCATTGTATAAAAGCACTTACATTCATTCATAAAAGTTGTTTACATTTGAGTTTTTATGGTCATTTAAGATTTTTAGGGTTAAAGACATTACGTCATCAATGCAACAAAGTTGCAAAATTGGATATAACTGGATATTCCACTAAAATCACGTTAACGCACATATTGTCTTGCGGCTATATTTGAACATGTACGGCCCCGTTTTCTCCATCCAAAGCCGATTTTTGCTTTGAAATTTGAGTTGAAATCCATTTTTGCGGTAATCATCACTATGCCACAAATGCTGTCGATTGAGCTCAACTTGTGTTGAACCCGGAACATTCCACGCTAACGTATAGGACCTTATTGTAAAGTGTTACAAACCATTTTCTTTAGAAATCTCCTTCAATCGGGGTAAGACACTTTCAGAATCTCGTCATTGTGTTTTCTGATGTCAGCGGTGGTTCCTCTCACATAGGGGTGAAAATCCCTTATGAATGTTTACTACGGTTTTACTGTTAAAACAACCACAGAGTCTGTTATCTCGACGGAATCACCATGCCAAAACTACGGGTCATTTCCGTATGGGATGTAGAGGAACAATGTTATGACATCACATAAATACTCACAAATTCACATAAACATGCCAATAGAACGCTTTCAGTTCGACGCCATTTAAGGTGAGGAGTGTGTTGCAATGATTTACAAAAGATGAATGAATTATAAACACAGGATTTAAGTTCTAGCAGGCACACTTGGGATCTATTGCTACATAAAACAGCCCTTCACCAAACCTGCCAACCCGCGTCCAAGCGGACTGATCTCCTAACGTGAGTTTGAGATAGAAAAAGCACATGTGCTATTCACTAGTAATATAAGCCACAGTTACAGCTGGAGGCCATTACAGTAGAAACTTTGACACGTTTTGAATTCCAATAAATATCGTAATGATCATTTATACCTAAATGTAGCAAATTATTGCTGAACGTATAGTGTGCAAAACAATTATCAGCCGTAAAAAGAAAGTGTTCAACTTGTCTTCCCTCCATACCATGCAGTTTTAACATGCAAAATAAATACTTCACAATAGAAACAAATGTGTAGCGTAATTGATCATTTGAAAATAAGCATGTGCAATCTTTCCCTAGAAGTGAGTAAAGACAGGGTTTAAGCGGAGACCTGGTGCGTGTTTGATTGTCTTTTACTAGTCTTGATAACTTGCACCTTATAATGACTTTTCATAAACAAGAATTGGCTTTCATATCCGGGAGACAAAACAACAAACACAATGTGGCAAACAGAAAGTGCAAATACTCAAGCTAAAATGTAATGTGTCAAATATTACCCAATTATTTTTGCTGCCTTTTCATCGCTAGTGACACAAATCAGAAAGAGGTAATCGTCGTGCTTTCAAAAATGGTGTGGATTATGAATCTACGACGGACCGATAACATTTACATGGATGTATCGCTAGGATTGTCCTTCGGTTTTCTTCTACGTAATTGCTAATAGGAATCACCCCATTTTAAGACCGTAGGCGGACTTGTCGATAAACTGTGTTCCTTTCAATCTTGTATATTATTATTACGTCCTTGATTACATCTACTGATCTCGTTCATGCATTCAAACCGTGAGCGTTGACATATGCATGGGTAGTGAGCATGTCTGTGACACTTTCCCCTTGTATATTCAAACAAAACATGAACCGAGAAAATGTTTCGATAGCATGTTCTACAAAAACCTTTAACGCACAACCACGTGTATGATTTTGTGTCATTTGCGCTATGTTACATTCAGTAAACAAAAGAAAAAGACGTCCAACTCGAATTGTGTCCAAGAGTGTTTCGTCGTCACAGAAACGTCTCACGATCTCTGTCGGGCGTTGGAAAAGTTTCGCTCAGGTCCGTTTTCCTGGATTCTGGGATTAGAGCTTGGAAAAGCTCGCTAGTCGCTCTCGTTACGCTGTCGTACGATGGCGGCGAAGACAGCGTCTCTGAAATCTCCACTTCAGGTCCATAGTTGTCCATCATCGAGGCTGCAAGGACCTCGTTTTCCGGCGTACCGTCTTCGTCATCATCGTCCTCTTTGGCAGATCCCGGTGTGTTGATTTGACGGTAAAGCAACGAGGCTTGTCTCAACTGTCGCCACATCAGATGTCTCCTGTACGCTCTTTGTATCATGATAGCAGACACGTCCTCTTGTTTACGCCTGAGAGTGGTGGTGATGGGCTCGTAGGAGATCTTGGACGGGTTGGCCATCATGAACTTCTCCTCCATTTGCTGTTTCAGGGCGTCCATTTCGCCCGACTCGCCCAGAACGCGTTTGGTGAACGCGAACAAGATGTCCAGGCAGTGGATCTTGTCTCCACTCACCATAGGCAGGTCCATGGAAATTAGTTTGATTTTATTGGGCTTGCTGATACGTAGCGGCTCGGAGAGCGTGTCGGCAAAGTCCGAGAGTTTGGAGTACTCTATGAATTGCGTCGCCTCCGGGTCAAACTTCTCCCAGACCTCGTAGAACATTTCGAAATCGTCCTCGCTCAACGGCTCTGTGCTCTCCTCTGTGGCCACGCTGAAGTTCTCCAAAATAATGGCAATGTACATGTTGACCACGATGAGGAACGAGATGATGATGTAGGTCACAAAAAAGGTGATGCCCACCGAGGGATTGCCGCAGTTACCGCGGGCGTTTGTACCCGTGTGGGGTATATTTGCATCACACTCCTCTGGGGAATTATTTAGGATGGGGTTCAGCAGGTTGTCCCAGCCAGCCGATGTGGTTATCTGGAAGAGGCAGATCATGCTGTTACCGAACGTTTCGAAGTTGAACATGTCGTCGATGCCACCTTGCTTCTTGACGTAGGCGAAGTTGGCCATGCCGAAAATGGCGTAGATGAACATGACGAGGAAGAGCAGAAGGCCGATGTTAAACAACGCGGGCAACGACATCATTAAGGCAAAGAGCAACGTTCTTATTCCTTTGGCTCCTCGAATGAGTCGAAGGATTCGTCCGATTCGAGCCAGACGAATGACTCGGAAAAGTGTGGGTGACACGAAATATTTTTCGATGATATCCGCAAGAACGATACCTGGAATGAGAAAAAGACACTTGTTAGTTCATTTTTTTACACATTACACATTACGTTCACCCAAAAGGAAAAATCTGTCATTTACTCCCCCCAGAAAGAAAGGCATATGGGTTTGAAACAATATAAGGTGAGCAAATAGCCGCGTTTTCACTATCGGGCCAAATGAGGGTGAGCTAGTGCCAGTTGCATTCCCACTGTCACTTCTAGGGCTTCATTGTGACTCCTTGGGGCTTCCTCTGGATCAACAGCCTTTGGCCCAGAGGAAGCTCTGAGGTTTCAGCACCAATATACTCATATCTAGCTCCCCGCTTACCTCAACAGATCAACGGATCAATGGAGAATCGTCAGTACTGGTCAATAGACAAAATCAGGGCTCTTCTAAATATTTGGGCTGATGAAAATGTGCACGGCTGCCGAACAAAGACGTGATTAAGTGTATAGTTGCCAAGTTGTGTTTCCAGCGCACCACAGTACAGGAGTGGTGGTGGTGTAGTGGGCTAAAGCACATAACTGGTAATCAGAAGGTTGCTGGTTTGATCCCTACAGTCACCACCATTGTGTCCTTGAGTAAGACACTTAACTCCAGGTTGCTCCGGGGGGATTGTCCCTGTAATAAGTGCTCTGTATAATACATTGGTACTCAGAAGGTTGCTGGTTTGATCCCCACAGTCACCACCATTGTGTCCTTGAGCAAGGCACTTAACTCCAGGTTGCTCCGGGGGGATTGTTCCTGTAATAAGGGCTCTGTAAGTCGCTTTGGATAAAAGCGTCTGCCAAATGCGTAAATGTAGGTGCAGGAAAAATGACATTTTCTGTTCATTTCGAGGGATAGCTCGTCTCCAGAGTCTTCAATACCTCAGCTTGAGTTTCCTTCTTGCTTGTGGAGTTGGCGGATTGTAGACGTTGGCACCAGGGTGGCATATTAAGGGCTGGTTTTAGGGCAACGCTGCGGGGCTATTGGCCTGATGGTGGGAACGCAGATCTATTTCGGTCTCGTGGCTCGATGTCTAAGGCTATTGGCCCTGGCTGACCAGCTGAACCCTAGTTCACACTGGCCCGATGGTGGAAAAGGGGTTAATTATATTTTTGGATGAACTATCTCTTTAAGTGTCAATGCAAAACATGCATGGCCGCAAGAACCTAAATGGCCAATTACAATAACTGACTGATCACGAGTCGTTAAGGTTTTAACCCCCTTGAAATACAGACCGCAGAAGGGGGTCAGGACACAAAACCATGTCAAGTTTTCATCTCAATCACTGGCTAATCACCTGAGCTGACAGTCTTGATTGCTGAAATTACCTTCACCTAAAGCGATCTTCTCTTCGTCACTGCTGGCCCCAACATCCCCATCTATTCCTTTATCAGGGTCATACTCTGAAAACTGCCCCGCTTTATCACTGAAGCATCAGCTGGGTATTTTTAAGTCACTGAAGTGTTACAGGATTGCACTAAACGTCTATAGACCTTGATATGTCAAGACGAGGACACACTGTAAATCTACTGTACAGTGTCACAGAGAAAGACATATTCTACATTTTAATGCCACCGTTCGGTGGACTCATGCACAAATATTAAGAAAAATGGTATAAATAATAATCATAACAAAACCAATAATACAAATATAAATCATAACAATAATGACAACAATAATACAATGTTGCAAAATTAGTCTTTTTTAAATTATATATATTTTTAAATATAATTTTTTAAGGATGTTTGGATATATTTACTGGACAACAAGACAAAAAATGTCATTAAAAATTGTTTTTTTGCAGAGTTTGAGATTATTAGACACGGATAATTGTAGCATTAAACATAATAATATATTATAATAGTACTTTATATTATTAATGTATCATTTATTTATTATAAAAGGATTATTAAATATTTTAATACAATTATATTGTAACAATAAAGCACATTTTAAGAGACTAAACTCTACTGTTAAAGGTCCGTGTTGGGTAAGTTACTAAAAAAAGTAATCCCCTACAAATTAATACTTCTCTTAAATTATAATCATATTAATAATTACTTTACTTTTAAGTTACTTTCTAAAACACTTTTTAAGCTCTATTTTTGATCTATTTTCTTGTTGTTTATTGTTACAGACGCACATATGAATTCACATTACATAGAAATAATATATTTTTTAAAATATTTGTAACCCAAGACTGTACTTAAAAGTAAATACTTACATTGAAAGCCAGTAACTGTAATCTGATTACACTCATTCAAATGTAATGCATTACACGTCTCTCTGTCTATCCTCTGTCTGTTGTCATCTGTCTGTCTGTCTATCATTTATGCATTATCTGTCTGTGTCTCTGTCTATCCTCTGTCTGTTGTCATCTATCTGTCTGTCTGTCTATCATTTATCCATTATCTGTCTGTCTGTCTATCATCTATCTATCCATCTATTTGTCTGTCTGTCTATCCATTATCTGTCTGGCTGCCTGTCTGTCTCTCGTCTATCTATCTATCATCAATCTGTCGTCTCTCTGTCTGTGGTATGCCTGTCTGTTGTCCATTATCTGTCTGTCTATCATCTATCTGTTAATCTATTGTCTGGCTGTCTGTCTGTCTGTCTGTCTATCATCTGTCTGTCTATTGTCTGTTTGTCCATCTATTTTTCTGTCTGTTAATCTATTTGTCTGTCTGTCTGTCTGTCTGTGGTAAGTCTGTCTGTCCATTATCTATCTGTCTATCATTTATCCATTTTCTGTTTGTCTGACTGTCTGTCCATTACCTGTCTGTCTATCATTTATCCATTATCTGTCTGTATGCCTGTCTGTCTATCGTCTGTCTGTCTACCTGCCTTCCTGTCTGTCTATCATCTATCTATCCATCTATTTTTCTGTCTGTCTGTTAATCTATTGTCTGGCTGTCTGTCTATCTATCATCTGTCTGTCTGTCTGTCCATTAACTGTCTGTCTATCATTTGTCTGTTCATCTATTTTTCTGTCTGTTAATCTATTGTCTGTCTGTCTGTCTGTCCATTATCTTCCTGTCTGTCTGTCCATTATCTGTCTGTCTATCGTTTGTCTGTCCATCTATTTTTCTGTCTGTTAATCTATTGTCTGTCTGTCTGTATGTCTGTCTGTCTGTCTATCGTCTGTCTGTCTATCGTCTGTCTGTCCATCTATTTTTCTGTCTGTTAATCTATTGTCTGTCTGTCTGTCTGTCTGTCTGTCTATCGTCTGTCTGTCTATTGTCTGTTTGTCCATCTATTTTTCTGTCTGTTAATCTATTGTCTGTCTGTCTGTCTGTCTGTCTGTCTATTGTCTGTCTGTCCATCTATTTTTCTGTCTGTTAATCTATTGTCTGTCTGTCTGTGCATTATCTGTCTGTCTATCGTCTGTCTGTCCATCTATTTTTCTGTCTGTTAATCTATTGTCTGGCTGTCTGTCTCTGTCTATCGTCTGTCTGTCTATTGTCTGTTTGTCCATCTATTTTTCTGTCTGTTAATCTATTGTCTGTCTGTCTGTCTGTCCATTATCTGTCTGTCTATCGTCTGTCTGTCCATCTATTTTTCTGTCTGTTAATCTATTGTCTGTCTGTCTGTCTGTCCATTATCTGTCTGTCTATCGTCTGTCTGTCCATCTATTTTTCTGTCTGTTAATCTATTGTCTGTCTGTCTGTTTGTCTGTCCATTATCTGTCTGTCTATCGTCTGTCTGTCCATCTATTTTTCTGTCTGTTAATCTATTGTCTGTCTGTATGTCTGTCCATTATCTGTCTGTCTATCGTCTGTCTGTCCATCTATTTTTCTGTCTGTTAATCTATTGTCTGTCTGTCTGTCTGTCTGTCCATTATCTGTCTGTCTATCGTCTGTCTGTCCATCTATTTTTCTGTCTGTTAATCTATTGTCTGTCTGTCTGTCTATCGTCTGTCTGTCCATCTATTTTTCTGTCTGTTAATCTATTGTCTGTCTGTCTGTCTGTCCATTATCTGTCTGTCTATCGTCTGTCTGTCCATCTATTTTTCTGTCTGTTAATCTATTGTCTGTCTATCGTCTGTCTGTCCATCTATTTTTCTGTCTGTTAATCTATTGTCTGTCTGTCTGTCTGTCTGTCCATTATCTGTCTGTCTATCGTCTGTCTGTCCATCTATTTTTCTGTCTGTTAATCTATTGTCTGTCTGTCCATTATCTGTCTGTCTATTGTCTGTCTGTCCATCTATTTTTCTGTCTGTTAATCTATTGTCTGTCTATCGTCTGTCTGTCCATCTATTTTTCTGTCTGTTAATCTATTGTCTGTCTGTCTGTCTGTCCATTATCTGTCTGTCTATCGTCTGTCTGTCCATCTATTTTTCTGTCTGTTAATCTATTGTCTGTCTGTCTGTCTGTCTGTCTATCGTCTGTCTGTCCATCTATTTTTCTGTCTGTTAATCTATTGTCTGTCTGTCTGTCTGTCTGTCTATCGTCTGTCTGTCTATTGTCTGTCTGTCCATCTATTTTTCTGTCTGTTAATCTATTGTCTGTCTGTCTGTCTGTCCATTATCTGTCTGTCTATCGTCTGTCTGTCCATCTATTTTTCTGTCTGTTAATCTATTGTCTGTCTGTCTGTCTGTCTGTCTGTCTGTCCATTATCTGTCTGTCTATCGTCTGTCTGTCCATCTATTTTTCTGTCTGTTAATCTATTGTCTGTCTGTCTGTCTGTCCATTATCTGTCTGTCTATCGTCTGTCTGTCCATCTATTTTTCTGTCTGTTAATCTATTGTCTGTCTGTCCATTATCTGTCTGTCTATCGTCTGTCTGTCCATCTATTTTTCTGTCTGTTAATCTATTGTCTGTCTATCGTCTGTCTGTCCATCTATTTTTCTGTCTGTTAATCTATTGTCTGTCTGTCTATCGTCTGTCTGTCCATCTATTTTTCTGTCTGTTAATCTATTGTCTGTCTGTCTGTCTGTCTATCGTATGTCTGTCTATCGTCTGTCTGTTAATCTATTGTCTGTCTGTCTGTCTGTCTGTCTATCGTCTGTCTGTCTATTGTCTGTTTGTCCATCTATTTTTCTGTCTGTTAATCTATTGTCTGTCTGTCTGTCTGTCTGTCTATCGTCTGTCTGTCTATTGTCTGTCTGTCCATCTATTTTTCTGTCTGTTAATCTATTGTCTGTCTGTCTGTCTGTCCATTATCTGTCTGTCTATCGTCTGTCTGTCCATCTATTTTTCTGTCTGTTAATCTATTGTCTGTCTGTCTGTCCATTATCTGTCTGTCTATCGTCTGTCTGTCCATCTATTTTTCTGTCTGTTAATCTATTGTCTGTCTGTCTGTCTATCGTCTGTCTGTCCATCTATTTTTCTGTCTGTTAATCTATTGTCTGTCTGTCTGTCTGTCTGTCCATTATCTGCCTGTCTATCGTCTGTCTGTCCATCTATTTTTCTGTCTGTTAATCTATTGTCTGTCTGTCTGTCTATCGTATGTCTGTCCATCTATTTTTCTGTCTGTTAATCTATTGTCTGTCTGTCCATTATCTGCCTGTCTATCGTCTGTCTGTCCATCTATTTTTCTGTCTGTTAATCTATTGTCTGTCTGTCTGTCTGTCCATTATCTGCCTGTCTGTCTGTCCATTATCTGTCTGTCTATCGTTTGTCTGTCCATCTATTTTTCTGTCTGTTAATCTATTGTCTGTCTGTCTGTCTGTCCATTATCTGTCTGTCTATCGTCTGTCTGTCCATCTATTTTTCTGTCTGTTAATCTATTGTCTGTCTGTCCATTATCTGTCTGTCTATCGTCTGTCTGTCCATCTATTTTTCTGTCTGTTAATCTATTGTCTGTCTATCGTCTGTCTGTCCATCTATTTTTCTGTCTGTTAATCTATTGTCTGTCTGTCTATCGTCTGTCTGTCCATCTATTTTTCTGTCTGTTAATCTATTGTCTGTCTGTCTGTCTGTCTATCGTATGTCTGTCTATCGTCTGTCTGTTAATCTATTGTCTGTCTGTCTGTCTGTCTGTCTATCGTCTGTCTGTCTATTGTCTGTTTGTCCATCTATTTTTCTGTCTGTTAATCTATTGTCTGTCTGTCTGTCTGTCTGTCTATCGTCTGTCTGTCTATTGTCTGTCTGTCCATCTATTTTTCTGTCTGTTAATCTATTGTCTGTCTGTCTGTCTGTCCATTATCTGTCTGTCTATCGTCTGTCTGTCCATCTATTTTTCTGTCTGTTAATCTATTGTCTGTCTGTCTGTCCATTATCTGTCTGTCTATCGTCTGTCTGTCCATCTATTTTTCTGTCTGTTAATCTATTGTCTGTCTGTCTGTCTATCGCCTGTCTGTCCATCTATTTTTCTGTCTGTTAATCTATTGTCTGTCTGTCTGTCTGTCTGTCCATTATCTGCCTGTCTATCGTCTGTCTGTCCATCTATTTTTCTGTCTGTTAATCTATTGTCTGTCTGTCTGTCTATCGTATGTCTGTCCATCTATTTTTCTGTCTGTTAATCTATTGTCTGTCTGTCCATTATCTGCCTGTCTATCGTCTGTCTGTCCATCTATTTTTCTGTCTGTTAATCTATTGTCTGTCTGTCTGTCTGTCCATTATCTGCCTGTCTGTCTGTCCATTATCTGTCTGTCTATCGTTTGTCTGTCTATCTATTTTTCTGTCTGTTAATCTATTGTCTGTCTGTCTGTCTGTCCATTATCTGTCTGTCTATCGTCTGTCTGTCCATCTATTTTTCTGTCTGTTAATCTATTGTCTGTCTGTCTGTCTGTCTGTCCATTATCTGTCTGTCTATCGTCTGTCTGTCCATCTATTTTTCTGTCTGTTAATCTATTGTCTGTCTGTCTGTCTGTCCATTATCTGCCTGTCTGTCTGTCCATTATCTGTCTGTCTATCGTTTGTCTGTCTATCTATTTTTCTGTCTGTTAATCTATTGTCTGTCTGTCTGTCTATCATCTGTCTGTCCATCTATTTTTCTGTCTGTTAATCTATTGTCTGTCTGTCTGTCTGTCTGTGATAAAGATATGTTCTCTGAAGTTCAGTTAGCGTCTCAATAAATTGTTCTTGTTTGCAGAATGTTTTGAAATGGTTTTCGGGAGAATAAGAAGTAATATTGACGTGTTTGAGACAGATTTTCAGATTATTGTAGCATTAAATGTCCCGTTTGTCTACTTACCCACGATGGAGAGGATCACGACCACAAAGTCGAAGATGTTCCAGCTGACAGTGAAGAAGTAGCAGCGCAGCGCGATGATTTTAATGATGCACTCGGTGGTGAAGAGGATGATGAAGGCCAGATTAACATAGTAGAGGATGTACTCGATGCTCGGAGACTGCTCGTCTGTTTCCACCATCATCGTGACCATGTTAAATATGATGAGCAGCATTATGATGATGTCAAATGCTTGTTTGGACACCAAGTCGAAGAAGAATCCTTGAATTGGGTTCTGCGAAGAAGAGTTCATAAGTTCATTTGAGTTTTCATTGATTTCACAATTGATTTGTCAAAGATCACGTGACTCACAGGAGGTCTTGGGATCGGTTTCTGTGGCTTTTTGGATCCCAGTTTCTTCATGGCGTTATAATATTTCTTCTGTTCTTCCGTCATGAATATATCCTGTCCACCTAAGTACAGAGAAACTGCACTGTTATCATCGCACTACATTCTCTTAACATTCAGTGAATCATCTTTGCGTCTAAAACTTATCTTTCGTTTCTGCTGGTTGAAGTTATCGATGATGACACCAATGAAGAGATTGAGAGTGAAGAACGAGCCGAAGATGATGAAGATCACAAAGTACAGATACATGTACAAGCTGTTCTCTTTAATGGGCTGTTCCTCCACCTGTTTCACAGAACATCACAAACACTGTCAGTTCAATCTTCATTTGATGGTCATTTATTTAGTGGCAGTATTTTGCATTCCCAGACTGTCGTTTCAGCTTCACTAGAATGGGATAATGTTCTCTTAAAGCAGATTTTTACTAGAAAAGAAGACATAAAAACTATTAAGAAAATATATTATTTTGCATCATCGTATATGGTCATTACATAAATAAAAACTCTTTATACGGGTGATTCTTCATGTCCCAGGGGTTCACTTTTAACCGACTGTACTAATATTATTATTAGCATTTTTTTTTTAATCATTAAAACTTATGAGTTGAAAACTTTTTATCAGGCCTTCATCATTTATTTTTGATACTTTGTATTTTATTTATAGATTTGACTATTCTAGCCTTCAGACCCAGAGTTTCAATATTAAACCATGAAAATATATTTTATTTAATTTGATTATGTTCTATTCTATTATATAATATTTTATATTATATTTTATTTTATTATATCATATTTAATTTAATTTATTTAATATAGTTTATTATACTATGTTTTATTTAATTTAGTTTATTATATTTTATTTTATTTTATTATATCATATTTAAATTTATTATATTTCATTTAATTTATTTAATATAGTTTATTATACTATATTTTATTTTATTTAGTTTATTATATTATATTTTATTTTATTATATCATATTTAATTTATTTAATTTATTTTGTTGTACTATATTTTATTTTATTTATTTAATTTATTATATTATATCATATTTTATATTATTTATTTAATTTAATTTATTTCGTTTATTATATTATATTTTATTTTATTATATCATATTTTATTTATTTAATATAGTTTATTATACTATATTTTATTTTATTTAGTTTATTATATTATATTTTATTATATCATATTTAATTTATTTAATTTAGTTTATTACTATATTTAATTTAATTTATTATATTATATCATATTTTATATTATTTATTTAATATAAATATATTTTATTAAGTTGACAACTTAGAAAGATTTTTTCTCTCTGAAATCAATGTAGTTTAGTTGTATAATGTATTTCTTTTTTTTAAGAATATTTGGATAAGAAAATAATTTTTTGCAGTATTTGATATATTTGTATTATTTTAGAATTAAGCTTCATTTTTAGGTATGTGACACTTCAATGCTAATATATTATTATGATTTAACATAATATATATTTAATAATTAAATTAAACTATTATAATTTATACTATTATTTAAACATCAATATTTTTTATTTAAAAAAGTAAAAAAATAAAAAATAATTAAAATGACAATGAATCAAATTAAGAATTTATTTTAAGTTATAGAATTAATAAATGGTTATCAAAATGTTTATATATATATTTATTATTACATTAAAAGCACATATTAAGAATTTATTTTGGTACTTTTTAAATGTCTTTTATGTAAAGATTTGGCTATTTAACATTATATAATATTTTTTTTATATTAATAAGTATTACATAATTATTACATGTTTACATGTTGTTAGCAGACAAACAAACAAAAACATTGAGAGATTTCTAGAAGTCCACAAAGTTGAAGAAACACCATTTATGAGTGAAAAACATCACTTACGGCTCGTGAGTCGACTGCGGCGTACATGATATCCATCCAGCCCTTAAAAGTGGCCTTGAACAGAAAAAAGAGCAGGTGAATATATGTCTCCATAGAGGAGGTCACATGTCTGCATTATTATTGTATACTGTTGTGTTAAAGTCTTCAGAAAATACTGTTTATAAGACTGGAGTGGCAGAAATCACTACAGTTGCTCTATTGGCCTTAGTTACCAGTAATTACCCTGCTTTGTGAATGGCCGAGGGCGACTATTTCCAGATGCAAATGAAAGGTTTGTATTGGGCAAAGTCAAACGTAGGTGATGGAAAGGAACTAAGTGACTTGTTGCTAGGTTACCACAGCAACTAAGTTAAAATGAGGAGTGAAGTGCTGAGCACAAACTTCCTTTTAATGGCACCAGCGGCTAAAAATAAAGTTCCGCTGACTTGTTGATTGATTCGCACACTTGGACAGACAGAGGTGGGCAGCGACTGTACAAAAGCAGCGACAGGAAGGAACAGGAGCGACGCATGGGGGATCCAGTCACAAATGTAGCCTTAAGCACTTCAGGTAGCGTTTGGTGACCCGCGCCCACATTATCAAAGTCCACTTTGACTTTTGTCCAGTAGTACTGTGTGCTGTTCATACAGACTCTCATTGAAATGCTCCAAACAAAACATGCTTTCTTGGCAATATAGTTTTATCTGGTTATTAATTTAAACAAAGTGACACTTTTTGCTGGGAAAATAACTGTTCTTTATTACAAACATACTTCAAAGGAGAGGTTTTGGCATACCATCGAGAAAAAGGCAAAAAAAGGAGGGTCAAGTGTTTGGTATCATTATATAGAAACTGATGAAAATGTAACTTTTTTTCTGATTTGGCATTATATATCTCTGGGGTGTAAATAAGATAGCTATGAAAACTGCTT
>NC_068316.1:1523808-1551308 GCF_025860055.1 Xyrauchen texanus
TAATTTAGGCTAATGTTAATCTGATAATTATTAGTTCATAATGCATGAACTGATCTTAACTGAAAGTGTTGTCTATGTGTATCATGTTGAATCACCGCTGCGTATGAAATGTGCAACATAAGCTTGTCTTGCCTAATACTTTCATACTGTAAATAAATACTGCAGTGTATGTGTACAGTATGTACATTGAGAGGAAGAATGCAGATAACACTGAGTGGATGAGTGATGAAGCGATCTGTTTTACCACATGCTAAAAGCCCAATTTTGACATTCAATTATCCAGAATACTGATGGTGTTTCCTCGAGGACAAAAACAACTTCATCATCTAGCTGATACAGACTGTTTAATAATCTACCTCAGGGCCTGATGACCACAACATCACTACTGTACACATGCATCACTGCACGGTCCTGTAATACTGACAGCAGATGAGAAACAGAAGTGATATCAGATAACACTGGATGAACAAGTCCTCCTGCGTGTGTCAGTAGATCTTTCCAATGCAAATGATACTTGTATAGAAGCCTATTTTACATATTTATATACATGTATAAAATGCACTTATGTTTGCCTTGTATATTCATTTTTTGTGTACTTACTTTAATATCTCAATTACTGAAACATCCAGTCAAAAAGTCGTCGTATTATTCATAAGATATATTTTTGCATCTATTGTCCAACACTGTTAAGTCTTTCTGGTAAGTTAGAGAAATAGATGCAGTTATTACAATAATACTGAAAAAAACATATTTCACACCACGAGAGTGTGAAGTTATAGGATTGTGGAAATATTCAAGGTTTTTGAAGTTATGAATAATAAAACAAAAACATTTTTAGGATTTGTTACATGGGAATCTCATGAAAACATGTCCAAGTTATATTTCACAAGGTAAAATGTCTTGATTGTAATTAATAATATTATAATATAAACATAAAATACATATTTATACATTTATATATTAGATTTTTTTCTCTCGAAATAATTTAGTGCACACACACACACACACACACACACACACACACACACACACACACACACACACACACATATATATCTATATATAAGCAATATCACACGAGGAAGAGTGCGATATGGCCCTATATCAGCACTGCTGTGATTCAGGTAATTACAGCAGTGCTGATATAGGGCCATATAGCATGATTGCGAGTGTGATATTGCATTTTAAAAAATTTAGGAAAAACAAAGAACAGACATAAAAATGTGTTTGTGCATGGAAATACTTTATTACGCAACGAATCAGAATCTGCCGTTGCTGTTTCAAACCAAATGATGCGTCCAAACCTCCGTTAGTAATACAAAAATGTCACTTTAGAACTAGCATCACGTCTTGTGCTGTTTCTAACAAGTTATTGGAGAAACAAAGATGGATGTGTGTGTGTGTGTGTGTGTGTGAAAGAGAGAGAGAGAGAGAGAGAGAGAGAGAGAGAGAGAGTGAGTGAGAGAGAGAGAGAGAGAGAGAGTGTGAGAGTGTTAGAGAGAGAGAGCGAGCCAGACAATATTGTATGTAAACACAATCATGCCAATAAAGTACATTCAAATTTAAACTGAATTGAGAGAGAGTGAGAGAGTAAGCGATTTTCAATTTTCAATTTGTCTCTCCCTTTCAATTTAAAATTTAAAATTGAGAGAGAGAGAGAGAGAGACAATATTGTATGTAAACACAATCATGCCAATAAAGTACTTTAAATTTGAAATTTGATTTGAGTGAGAGAGAGAGCGAGCGAGCGAGAGAGAAAGAAAGAGAGAGAGAGAGAGAGAGAGAGAGATGGAGTGTGTGCGATCACCTGTTGCCACACCCAAGCAGAGATGCTGTCAGTTTTCTGAAGATCAGCTGGAAAAATAGCGTCCAAGCGGGAGTATTTCTCCCTATTTCATGCTAGCTGGTGCTCAAGAGTCGATCACTATAGAAACCGCAATGTCCTCTGACATTTTAAAAAGAACCCTTTGTAATTAATCAGTCTGTTATGTCTCTGTGATGAGCCTTAATGCTGAAGTTGTTCATTTAAAGCCGTTTAAAGCTGTTTCCTAACTTTAGTAGTGTAGTAGTAATACAAGCGATCACTACAAGCTGTTTTATAGTCACGGGCTGATGCGGATTCACTTCACGTCACCAACTGGCTCATATTACACACAAAAAGGGTCTTTTGCCACCACATGCTGGCTAACATATGTAATGTAAAAAAAAAAAAAAAGATAAAAAGTAGCTCTTAACACATCTGCACTGCTCTTACTCTTTAGTTTAGAACGAACACAAGTGGAGTGACACACACACACACACACACAGTGAAGCGTCCGAGTGATGATGATGTCACACCATCAGTGCTCATGGAACATCTCTCGTCCAATCAGATTCGAGGACCAGAACTAACACAGTATATATAATAAATATAATATATGTTAACATTTTTAAATATTTGATTACTATTATTATTGTGTTATAGACAATTACATTTTTTTTACATTACATCATATATATGACAACTCATATGGAAATCCAACTTAATTATCATAAAAATAACGAACCAACGCACATATTAGTCTTAAAAATAGATTTAATTTTTTTATTTTATCTTTTATATTTTGGGATGAAATATGTCCTGGACATGTTTTTGACAGGTTTCATAAGTTTTAGTTACAGATGTCATATTTAAGATGTGTTTTAATGTGCATGTCCTTTTGAAAGGGATGATTTTACCTCCTATAAATATTATCATTAATGAAGAACGAGCCATTTAAGCGGCTATTTAACCAATCTAATGCAATAAGCAGATAAAGAGATGATGAGAGGAGATTTGAGAAGATGCATGAAATTCTGAGGCAGTTTAACATACGAAAACAGTTCCTAAAAAAAATGATCTACTTCCTGTTTCTGTGCAAAAAAAGGAATACACCGCCTCAGAAAAATGGAGAACTGACAGATGTGAAGGGGACAGAGAGAGTGAGAGAGACAAGTGCATCTTACCCTCATGCCTTCAAATCTGGACAGCGCTCTCAGCGGTCTGAGTGCCCTGAGCGTTCTGAGCGATTTGATGGCGGCAAAGTCGGAGTACCCAAGCGTGCTTGCTACGAGGCTTACTAGAGAGACCTATGAGTGACAGAGAGCCCAGGAGACAGAGAAGATAGAAAGGGCAGAGTTAGGAGACGCCAAACAAACCCGCTACAGACACCAGCTGCTTTAGGACCTGTGGAAGGAATCGCGTTAGATAGCGGCGCTCTTCTTTGCTAAGAGAAAAAACATGGTTAACTGCAGTTCCAGCGGTCTAACATGGATCTGGTCACTCCTGTAGAAAAATCAATGTGCGTCAGTGGAGAAAGATTAAGTTTAGACGTCCTCTTTTGACCTGGTAAGGAACGGAAGGTTGTTTAGAGGTTCATTTTGACCTCTCTACTGATTAAATGCATCTAGCGTTTCAAACGGTGTCAACGGTTCTGGGAGCAGGTTGGCGCGAGTCTTACCCTTATGCCAGCAAAGCGAGACACGGCGCGGAGAGGCCGCAGCGCCCGAAGTGTCCTCAGAACCCGCATGGTGCCAATTTGGTCATAATTGAACACACGTGCCACCAGACCGATCACTGACACCTGTGTGAATTGAATTATAGTTTGTTTAGTTGGAGTTCACTCTTTTGTTTTCATACATTTCATCTTATACTCAAAAAAATATTTTCGCATTTCAATTTCATAACAAAACAACATCTTTCAATTGAATTGTGTAATGTTTAAATCCAGGGTGTGGTGAGTGACTCCAGCCAGGTCTCCTTAGCAACCAAATTGGCCCGGTTGCTAGGGAGGGTGGAGTCACATGGCGTAACCTCCTCGTGGTCGCTATAATGTGGTTCTCGCTCTCGGTGGGGCGTGTGGTGAGCTGTGCGTGGATGCCGTGGAGAATAGCGTGAAGCCTCCACATGCGCTACGTCTCCATGGTAACGCACTCAACAAGCCACGTGATAAGATGTCGCGGATTGACGGTCTCAGATGTGGAGGCAACTATACTGGAGATTCGTCCTCCGCCACCCGGATTGAGGTGAGTCACAATGCCACCACGAGGATTTACAGCGCATTGGGAATTGGGCGTTACAAATTGGGGAAAAAATAAAAATAAAAATAAAAAAATAATAATAATAATAATAATAATAATAATAAATGAAACTTAAAAAATTACTAGTTGAAATTGAAATGCGTTCATCTTAAAATATTTTTTTAGTGTATTCCAATAGGACAATAATCCATCAATTTAAAAATATATTAAAAAGTTTAAATCTTTGTCTAAAATATGGTGATTTTTATCTCTCGCTGTTTGTGTTTTATTTCTGTTTTTACATTTTTTTTTGATAGTTTTCAATATTCAAAATGATGGTGCAGATATACGGAAGATATTAAGCACATTTTCTAAATCTTCTCTCTGAGAAATCTTACTCATTCAAAACTATAACGGTGTATTTGACCTTATTTCATTCTGTTGTAAAGAATTATAAGGTACAGTAAGTGCCAAAATGTGTCCATTAACTTCAGTACATTTCAACAGGCTATATGTTTTTGTTTTCCAAGACATTGAATGGTGTCAAGCAAATTACATTTAAATACATTAAAAAAGCATGTTGCAGTTCAGACTCGTCCATGTACACTATGAAGCACTGAATTACAGTAGAATTACAGTTCAGTCCAGCAGTATTTTTACAGTGACACAGTTTTCGTTGTTTCAGCTTTATGAACACAACAACAAAATTAGAGGTCGACCGATATATCGGTTTTCCCGATTCATTAATGCTGATAGTTGCATTTTTTAAACTATCGGTTATCCACAAAATCAGTGGAAGCACCAAATAAAAATCCATAAATAATAATTCTGGTCATTATTGGGATTTTGGTGGTATTATAAACTGCATTTGGGATTTTATTATTTTTCTTACAACCTCTATGTCATAGTAATGAAAGAATAAGAATATATATATATATAGCATTCTACAAATTATATTTAAAAAACTGTCGCCCGATTTATCTATTAACTGTGTTTATTACCATCTGTCTTTTTCACTGTAGTTATCGGTATCAGTAAAATCCACTATCGGTCGGCCAGCCCTTCACCACAGATGTACATATTGAAGTGTAATATGTACCTCACCTATGGTCATGAAGGCTGGGTCATGACCGAAAGAACTAGGTCACGAGGACAAGCGGCCGAAATGGGCTTCCTCAGAAGGGTGGCGGGCTTCTCCTTTAGAGATAGGGTGAGGAGCTCAGTCATCCGTGAGGAGCTCGGAGTAGAGCCGCTGCTCCTTTGCAGTTGAAAGGAGCCAGTTGAGGTGGTTTGGGCATCTGGTAAGGATGCCCCCTGGGCGCCTCCCTAGGGAGGTGTTTCAGGCACGTCCAGCTGAGTGGAGGCCTCTGGGAAGACCCAGGATTAGGTGGAGAGATTACATCTCCACACTGGCCTAGGAACGCCTCGGGGTCCCCCAGTCAGAGCTGGTTAATGTGGCTCGGGATAGGGAAGTTTGGGGCCCCCTGCTGGAGCTGCTGCCCCCGCGACCCGACTTCGGATAAGCGGTTGAAGATGGATGGAGAGTTTGGCTGTAGGACTGTTTGTGAGTATTCAATTCAGTCACCTACATTGGTGTCTCGCAAAGGTTTCTGCAATTCGAGTCTTTAAAAACCAAACCGCAGTTTTAGGCCTCATCCACACTAATAAGTTTTTGTTTGAAAACATAGATTTTTCCAAACTGGAACAGTCTTTTCCTCCTCCAAAAACACTCCCCGTTACCTCGTACTTTGGAATCAGTGAAGTTCAGAAAATTAATATGGAGTTTTTAACCTCCTGAGATTCCACGTCCACATGCGTGGACATAATGTTTTGGCTTCGCTATAGGCTATGCATTACTTCATATAATTTAAACTGACTGATCTCAATTCAAGAGACTCTGTACTGTCAGTAAAGGGTTAAACTTTTGACACACTGAGTCATGTGACAAAACAACATGGCGCCTATCTCAGTGTAGTTTCTCTTTGGGAGAAACACAAACAAAACTACATCTGGTAAGAAACATATTTAAGATTTTACATTAAAACCTGTTTGTGTCAAAAGATTAGTCTCTAGTTTCATCCAATATGACATTTATAAAATGTAATTGATTCATTACGAAACAGTGCGCTGTTAAACACAATGACCACGTATGTGGACTATAGGCTCCTGTATACAGTGTACATTATCACACTGAGAATAAATGAGTTAAAAACTGTCTTTCAGAGGCTGAATATGGAGCTAGAATGAAAATAAGGTGCATTTCAAACTGTTCTGAGACCAGTGCAGACAGACAGCACACTGGAGGTTAAGTCATGCACTAAATAGGGAGCAAGGGAGCATCCTATATCTCTCTATAACTGTTCTGAGACCAGTGCAGACAGACAGCACACTGGAGGTTAAGTCATTCACTAAATAGGGAGCAAGGGAGCATCCTATAGCTCTCCTATAACTGTTCTGAGATCAGTGCAGACAGACAGCACACTGGAGGTTAAGTCATACACTAAATAGGGAGCAAGGGAGCATCCTATAACTCTACTATAACTGTTCTGAGATCAGTGCAGACAGACAGCACACTGGAGGTTAAGTCATGCACTAAATAGGGAGCAAGGGAGCATCCTATAGCTCTCTATGCAGTTAAGTGTGTTTCAGATGATGTTTGGATCACTCAACATGTTAATTTAGACCCGCTGTCCACATATGTGGACATACATTTTTAGGAAAACTATTTGCACAAAATAAAATATATTTTTTTGCTTGTTTATTAGGGGCGACTAGTTACAAATCAAGTGGGATGGAAAATGCACACTGCAGTCGCACTCGGGTCTCAGGAGGTTAAAAGTGTAAATTAGTGTAAATGTGGAGTTAATGTCAATGTAATAGAGTTTACGGCAAACTTAAGAAAATGTATGTGCACTTGATGAATTAATACCTGAAAATACTTATGTGTCATGCTGATTCTGGATTGATTGCGTTTGGAGAACAAACTGTAATCTATATGACGTTGGAGCATGATCTTTACATTGTACTGAGCCATCACAAACAGCAGTGTGTCACTGTACATATACATCTAGAGATGAATGTATTTTCCCTTTAATCAAACAACAGTAAAACAACATTACAATGATTATAAATGATCATACATCATTTGATATTTCTAATGAAACATTGAAAAGCAGGACTGATTTAAAAATCATTGACTATATCATTTAAAAGTTGGTCTCTTTAAAATGAACCTGATTGAATAAACTTGAGAGTTCAAATGTTTTATAATAAAGCACTTCCAGTGGTAAAGCACTTTGCAATCAGAAGTTGTAAAAGTAAATTAAGGTACTTACATCCACAATGAGGAAGTCTAGCCAGCACCAGTAGTTAGTGAAGTATTTCCTGAAGCCGTAGGCGATCCATTTCAGAGCCATTTCCAGGATGAAGATGTAGGTGAAGATCTTGTCGGCGTATTCCAGCACCACTTTCACCACTTTCCTTTGCTCGATGTAAATGTCTTCAAACGCCTGACAGAAAAGAATAAAACACTATCTTAACACAACACACATGAAGAAAACGTTCTTCACAATGACTGTGGTCTGTTCTGGAAATTCTGTCATCATTTACACATTTCGTTCATGGAACACTAAAGGAGATGTTTAGTGGAATGTTCAGGCTGCTCTTTTCCATACAATATAGTATTATTTCTAAACATCTCCTTTTGTGTTTCACTGATGTATGAAAGTCATCTGGGTTTGGAACAACATGAGGGTGAGTAAATGAGTGAATTTTCATATTTAGATGATCTCTATGGCACATATGTGCACTGATGTCCAGGCAACATCTGTCTCCGCTGGTTTCCGCAGACTCTGCTCTTTCTGCTTTTCTGCTTACTTTCTGTTTTTATGTGCGATCATTCAAGTGCCCGTCTGAAAGAGCAGCTGCTGCTGAAGCCGCGGGTAAATGCCACTAAAATACCAGCGGTTTGGGCACACACCTGGCACCCGGGCAGTTACACTGAAGCCTGACATTAGCCCCTCTCTGAGTCAGTCCGGCACACAGCGCTCTGATCTTTCAGGAAATGCACCGTGTTATATAATATTATACACTGGGAATACATTTTCTGCTGTGGCATTAGCTGTTTTCTGTGCAAGACTGTGTGGCACATATTCGTACAGAGACAGAACACATAAAACTTGCAGTAAAGTCAACATGACATTAGAATTGCCCCTTTTTATACATAGTTTTTAAATACATGCTCCTAATTAAAATGAACTTTCCTTTTTGCCGGAAGTCATCAAGCCCATTCAACATGGATCAAATCAAGTCCCGTTCTACATTTATTCTTGTCGAACATCCTGTTTCACTTTAAAATAAGTCAACAAGAAAAAGAAAATGATGCTTAATATTAGTAGTTCATGAAATTATTAATCAAAGTTTATAAATAACTATTTGAATGTAAACTAACTAATGATTTGTTTACTACAGTACTATGTCATGGGAATGTTTCTTTTAATGATATATTAGTGAAAGTTATAGAATGTTACTCAATATTTATTGATCAACATTATAAAGCATTTATGTTAAGCGTTATATACATGTAATAACATGTCAATAAAGTATTAGTGAATGTTATAAACATTATTATATAGTATTCCTCAATGTGTATTGATCAATATTAAAAATAATTTGTTAAGCATGATATACATGTAATAACATGTCAATAAAGTATTAGTGAAAGGTATAAAAATTATTATAAAGTATTCCTCAATGTGTATTGATCAATATTATAAAGCATATATGTTAAGTGTTATATACATGTAATAACATGTCAATGAAATATTAGTGAAAGTTATAAACATTATTATAAAGTATGTGTATTGATCAATATTATAAAGCATATATGTTAAGCGTTATATACATGTAATAACATGTCAATAAAGTGTTAGTGAAAGTTATAAACATTATTATATAGTATTCGTCAATGTTTATTGATCAATATTATAAAGCATATATGCTAAGTGTTATATACATGTAATAACATGTCAATGAAATATTAGTGAAAGTTATAAACATTATTATAAAGTATGTGTATTGATCAATATTATGAAGCATTTATGTTAAGCATTATATACATGTAATAACATGTCAATAAAGTATTAGTGAAAGTTATAAACATTATTATAAATTATTCCTCAATGTTTACTGATCAATATTATAAAGCATATATGTTAAGCGTTATATACATGTAATAACATGTCAATAAAGTATTAGTGAAAGTTATAAACATTATTATATAGTATTCCTCAATGTGTATTGATCAATATTATAAAGCATATATGTTAAGTGTTATATACATGTAATAACATGTCAATGAAGTATTAGTGAAAGTTATAAACATTATTATATAGTATTCCTCAATGTGTATTGATCAATATTATAAAGCATATATGTATGTAATAACATGTCAATAAAGTATTAGTGAATGTTATAAACATTATTATAAAGTTTGTGTATTGATCAATTTTATAAAGCATTTATGTTAAGCATTATGTGTTTATAATGTAATATTTGTCAATGATATATTAGTGAAAGTTATAAAAGTTATTATATAGTGTTGCTCAATGTTTAAGAATGAATATTATGTAACCAATCTTTCATTATATTTGTTAATTAATTATTAATGTTATAAAGTGTAACTGAATGTGATAAATATTGAAGATAATTTGTGAAACAGAATATGAACCTCAAAAATATAACAATATCTGGCAATAAAAAAAATCAGTAAAGGGTGTAAATGCAGTACTAAACAGAGTCAGTATGAATGCATGATTAAGGATGTGATTTTTTCACAACATGGCTAACAGCTCGTGGCATGTGTTGATGTTGATTAGTGTCAGCTGACAGCGGGCATTTGCTCTCATGTGACAGCTCTCTCATGGAGTCGCCCGGTCTGACGAATTGACCAGCCAGCAGGAAATGTGCTGCCACTTTCTGCCCATATGCACTGTTCCAGGGTCAGTCTCTGTGTTTGGTTTGAAGTAGTGAGGAAGAAGCTGCCACTGGGTCAGTCAAGCACGCTAAGGGGCTGTTCACATGAACACGTGTTTGTATCTGTCTGTATTTGTTTCTACTGTATATGTAAACATGTGCTAGATGGACATCTTTGAGACTCAGTGTGAAGTTAAAGAGAACCTTTACCTGCCTTCTGTTGTATTTCTTGTGCTGCTTCTAGCAATTTTAGAAAACTTGTGTTAAGTATGAAGTACGTTTCTGGTGGTTCTCATCTGTTTTCAGTGAACAGAACAGAGCAGCCTGGACATTTGAGATGACATAGAACTCTTTTTGTGTTTCAAGCAGTGTGTTTGTTTGAGGTGAACGATCCCTGTCAGATGGAGATATTTGAGACTGTATATGAAACTCACGAGAGCTCCACTGCTGAGTAAGATCATGAAGATGATGAAAGTCTCGAACCAGTTGTGCTCCACGATCTGATAACAGGTCCTCCTCAGACGCCACCATGCCCGACCTAAACCCTCAGACGTGTTGATGTCACAGCACTGAAAATGACTCACACAAACTGAAAGAAAACAGATGTTTATTAGGCACACACATGTAATAATGGGAATGACAAATAATGATGTCAAAGAGAAAAGGAGAAATCTGAATAAATAAATAGTTTAAAACACGTGTCAAGTTCTCAGAAATGTAATGTTTGTGTTTTATACATCATACGTGCAAATAATATTGTTTGTATATATATATATATATATATATATTATCGACTCTACAAATGTCATCATTTTACAATCAAGTTAAAATTAATAACATATTTCCAATACATATGACTGTACACACATATATATATATAAATAATAATACAAATATTTAAATGTTTATATATATATAGTGTGTGTGTGTGTGTGTGTGTATAGAGATAATATATAATAATAATAATATATAAAATAATATATATATATACATATATATGTGTGTGTGTGTGTAAATATGTATATATATATATATATATAAATAATAATACAAATATTTAAATGTTTTTATATATATATATATGTGTGTGTGTGTATATATAGAGATAGTATATATAATATATATATATATATATATATATATATATATATATATACATATATATATGTGTGTGTGTGTGTGTGTGTGTAAATATATATATATAGATAAATAATAATAAACAAATATATAAATGTTTATATATATATATAGTGTGTGTGTATATATATAGAGATAATATATAATAATAATAATATATATATATATATATAATAATAATAAAAATATATATATATATATACACATATATGTGTGTGTGTGTGAATAATATATATATATATATATATATATATATATATATATATATATATATATATATATATATATATATATAAATAATACAAATATTTAAATGTTTATATATATATAGTGTGTGTGTGTGTGTGTGTGTGTATAATATATATATATAGATAAATAATAATAAACAAATATATAAATGTTTATATATATATAGTGTGTGTGTGTATATATATAGATATATATATAATAATATATATATATATATATATATATATAATAATAAAAAAAATATATATATATACATATATGTGTGTGTGTGTGAATATATATATATATATATATATATATATATATATATATATATATATATATATATATATATATATATATATATATATATATATATATATATATAAATAATAATACAAATATTTAGATGTTTATATATATATATGTGTGTGTGTGTGTGTGTGTGTGTGTGTAATATATATATATAGATAAATAATAATAAACAAATATATAAATGTTTATATATATATTTTACTATTATTTATGTATTGTACATGTATCATTACTTTCAAAATTTTTTCAAATCAATTTTTTAAGGTAAACATATGTACTTAGCTAATTATTAAATTTTAATTCAGAACAATAAAAGCTTTTCCTCAAAGGTGACGTGAAGGGGTGTATTCATGATTCATCTGCATGAACTGTATATGGATGTTTAATGAGCAGATCTATTGAGTACATCAGACTATAGCTGAAACAAATGCACTTGCATAGTGTAACGTTCTACTTTCAAAAGCACTCAGGTCAATTCAACATGGGAAAGAAACGACTTTTAACAACTTCAAAGAGCTTCAAAAGATCCCAAATCAGTTCCTGTGAAAGCGTGTAGCGCAATAGCTCAAATGCTCTCCTGTATAATATTCACACATAAGTCAAAATAAATGTAGTAGTCAGCGTTTGTCTCCTAAACGGACCTGGAATAACTTTCAAAGTTCCATGTTTTTGCTAATCTGTGGGTCTTTCCGCTGGAGACGCGGCTTCTATGTGATATAATCCCACCGTATCACTGCTGCAGTGAAAGCGTGTGTGTACAACAATGACTCGCTGCCATGAAATCCCATTTGAGCTTCACATAGTCGTCAAAGCGTCTCCATTACTGCCATCTGAGCTCTTCTAAATTCACTTATTGCCTGTTAACTTAATAACTGGGTAATGGTAACAGGCTTCTCTCAACTCAATTTGCAGCGATGCTCCTGCGTCCACTGGTCGGCTCAGACACTTTAGCATGCGGGCATCACCATTCATCAGCCATAAACAGCCATCAAAGCAAAATGAAGAGGAACCGAGTCTAAGAGTTATTGGCGACTTCATCACTCTCTTTGTCTTGCTTTCGTGTTCAAGATGAGGTTTAGGAAACTTTTCAAGGCAAAGAATCCCCACAAAGACACTTTCCTCTTTGTGTATCTCCTTTAATAATGTGTGAATCTGCCCTTTTCACTTTTACAACAGATTCAATGGAGTCATCAGAAATGTGCCGTTATTCGATTTATAGGTGAGAAATGCGATCTCATTTCAAACGCTGTCATTTCTCAGCTCATAACGGCGGGGTGAGGGGCCATGACGTGTCATTGGAGAATTATCAGAGGCTGTAAATCATTCACTTTTAAAGGAGACATCAGTTTATGAGCTGTCCTGTGAAAGAATCCCATTGCACGGTGATAAAGTCGACAGCTTGTAAAGAGCAGATTTGAGACGTAGGTGCTGTCTTGTGTCTCCAAACTAACTCTGATGGACTTCTGCTTCACAGATGAATTATGGAGCAAACTCAGAGATCAGAGATTGAGGGAAAGCTGCTTCTTGCTAATTTTAGGGAGGTGCATTTACATTTATGCATTTGGCAGATGCTTTTATCCAAAGCGACTTACAGTGCACTTATTACAGGGACAATCCCCCCGGAGCAACCTGGAGTTAAGTGCCTTACTCAAGGACACAATGGTGGTGGCTGTGGGGGTCGAACCAGCAACCTTCTGATTACCCGTTATGTGCTTTAGCCCATTACGCCGCCACCACTCCTAGGTGCAAGGTGACTATAGCTGAATATAAATACATGTTTAAATTAAAGCTCTATCTCTTACCAGTATTATCCTATACATTAACATTATATCCTACAGTCCAAACGTGTTGATCCAAACATATAAAACTTGTTAGTAATATTTAAATATATGAGTACATTTCACGTTTAAAGGAAAGTTTGAATAGTGAAACTATTTATCATTCACACATAATGTTGTTTTCGGGACCATCGCATCAGATTTACTCACTCTTTTTATTTCATACTATGTCTTAAAGTTGAGTAACCTGTACTTAATTGTACATTATTATATTTAGTTTTTTTGTTCATTTTGATATTTTTTTCAGGGGTTTAAATGCAAAAATGTCATGTGGTGCAACCACCGACAGTCTCATTCAAAGCTACAATTCTTCAAAATAGAAATTTCGGCATGAGTAGTGCAGAATAATCTATTATTATTATTTATTTCAAAAATAAGCAGTGAAACAATGTTTTTTTAATATGATAAATATTTGAAAAACTTTTGTGGACCAAATCAAAGTCATGTGGTGTAACTACAACGTATGAAGCAATTTAGTTTTTATGTGTTAAAATTGATAAAAAGAGAAGACCTCTTTAGACCTGCAAGACTGTGTGTAAAGTTTTAAAATCAAATTATTATTTTGTCACAGCATTAAATATAAATATTTTAACATTTTTAGAAAAGGTGCATTTTTTTCAGGTCATTTGGTGTAACCATGAGAAAACGTTTTGATATTCTTGACTTAAAATTCATGATATTTAAAAAAAAAATAATAATTTCACCCGGAATTTCAATTTTGTAAAAAAAAAATTTAATTTCTTTTTTTATTTTTTATTAACGATAAAAATCAGGTCATTGTATTCCTCTTGTGTAACCAAGAGGAAACTTGATATTTTTGACTAAAAATTCATGATATTTAAAAAATATATATAATTTCACCTTGAACATTTGAAAACATTTTTTTTTATTATTTTATTTTATTTTTTTTAATTAATGATAACGTTCAGGTCATTTGGTGTAACCAAGATTAAACTTTTGATACTCGACTTAAAAATTCATGATATTTATAAAAAAATATTTTTTACCTTGAAAACACATTTGATCAAATTTGAAAACGTTTTTTTTTTTTATTATTCATTATCAATAAAGTTCATGTCATTTGGTGTAACCTTGAGAAAACTTTTGATGTTCTTGACTTAAAATTCATGATATTTAAACAAAATATTTTTCACCTTGAATTATACATTTGAAAACGTTTTTTTGTAAAAAAATTTTTTATTAAAGATAAAGTTCAGGTCATTTTGTATAACCAAGAGGAAACTTGATATTTTTTACTTAAAATTCATGATATTTATTAAAAAAAATATTTTTCACCTTGAAAACACATTTGAAAACTTTTATTTTATTTTTTATTTTTTTAATTAACTATAAAGTTCATGTCATTTTGTATAACCTTGAGAAAATGTTCTGATATTCTTTACTTAAAAATTCATGATATTTCTAAAAAAATATTTTGACATTTGAAAATGTGTTTTAAATGAATGATAACATTGTGTACACTCACATATATTAAATGTGCCAGGAAACTATTCAATTCCTTTTACTTGATGCTTACATGACATTAAACCAATTAAATCAAATACAATATTTGTATAAAATACTGTAAATGTTTTGTTTGTTTGTTTATTATTATATAAAAACAACATGAACTCAAAGATTACATTTGTTTTAAACTAGAATATTAAAATATTTCGAATTTGTATTATTTATCATTTAACAAAAATATAAAAATAACAAAAATAAATGTCTATTCCACAAAACACTTATAGTGTATTAAGCATAACTGTCTAACAGTAATTGTCTATTTAAGGCAGTGAATTCATTACAAAAGCGACTTTTTAAGGGACAAAACGTCCATGTTTTTTGTGTGCTACTCACAGTCTAGTTACGCTAGCGGTACGTTTGGCACGTGAGGATGCATCCGATTGGACTGGTTGGTCGATGCATTTGACTAAATGAAATATAGAGTCAGTCATCATCACATTAACACAGGACCATTTCATCTTTGACAGGCCTTTTCAAACCTTTGCTGACACAGAATATTCAATTTAATGCCCCATTGCCCTGCAAATGTCAGTTGATTGGTTAATGTTTTATATATAATCACCTCCGTTACAGAACAGGCCAACAGGAAGAGCGCAGCGGCTGAGACACACGTGAGTATAAAACGACTCCAAAAATGTCTTTAAAAGCTCATTTGAAATTTCACCAGCTCGCGTAAACAGTAAAATGGGTCACTGTCACTCCCTAACATTCTGACAAACATCTCCACCTCGTTTGGGTGAACGGTGCCTATAACAGTATTCTGTGATCAAACTATGAGCCATAAAACACTTCCACGAAGAGACTGGAATTGTGCTGTTACTGGTGTACGGTGTTGGGAATTACATGGACATGAAATACGTTATTACCCCGTTTGAGATGACCCACCTTCAGGAAAGCAGTTTTCCGGATCCATGGCATCTTCTGCTATCTCTGAATACTCGTCCTCCTCCTCGCCGGGCTTCCTGAGGTCAACTGTGCTGCCCTCTGATACGCTGGTGTCATCTCTCTGAAAATGAACGAGAACCAATCAGATCCGCAGGGATCCCTCATATTCACTATCATCATAGTTTCACTTTAGCTCTTGGGTTAACAATCAAACCACACTGCGGACATGAGGTCAAAGGTCAACTATATTATGAGGGAAGATTTGTTCTGAAAGGCGTGTTCTTAGGACAAAGGTTTTTGTTCGTGAAAGTCAGATCGGGGCATGTTGTCACGTGTTTTAAATGTCATACATTTATACAATCTATCAATTAAAATATTTGTTGGCCAAAATGTTGTTGTTGTTGTAAATGTTGTTTTCCATTTTTGCTCTTGGATTCCAGAAAATTGGGAATCAACTCCGATTCCAGGCTTTCGATATTAATGAAATCGATTGCGAAAGATTAAAATGGGAGACAAAGTAACATCTTACATAAGACTAAAGCTGGGAGTCCCTTGTATGCTACCTTTCCTTTTTTTGTTGTTTAACCCTTTAAGTTCAGATGACGGCGGGAGCGCCAGAAAAATATGAATAACTCCAGTCTTGAGGAACACAAAATCAGTATTGTTTGAAAGTTTAGAAGCTCTTCTTTATAATGCATGTAGATATTATGACAAAAACTGAACAAGTGCTTTAAAATCCGCAGATAAGTCAGTGTGTTTTGATAATTAATCAAATTTATTGCAATCAGTAAAAACATCAAACTGATCAAATATTCATGTGTCATATGTCGTTTGAAAGCTCTCAAAGAGTAAAATACAACCAGACAAAAATATAGCGAGTAACAGCTAAATATATGTCTTTGACAATTATGTATATGCGGCATTTTCACTTGTAGCTTCAAAGAAAATTAAATGGAACATAAAACATCACATATGATTATTTAGAGTCAGTGATTATCTTTCAATCGAGTCCACACACAAGATAATCAGATGTATAGATCATTAGATAATCCACATGAAGCACAATGTTACATATGACCACCAGGAGATGGCGCCAAACACAGGCGGCTCCAGGACTGGGCTACCGGGGCTTAAGCCACTAACACTTTCCTTAAAGCCCCGAATGTTTTGATCATCTTTTTGTAGTGACGTCATAAGTACCAGTGCTTGGGTGTCAAGTTGATATGAAAACATTTACATTTTATTATTTTGACATTGCATTTTAAAGTTAGGGTAATATACTGTATATAAATGAATGATTCCTGTATTTCTACGGTATTGACAACACCAAATACAGACTCAATTCAGTCTCCATGAGCTGTCTTGTCAGCAGATGCTTTCCAGCTCTCATGTAACCTTTGTGTGCGCATGCAAGAAGAGAGCTTGAGGCGATTGCGGCTGTGTCTTGGAAACTGTGTTGAGTTACTCCATCCAGATGCGGTAAGTACCAAATGTTTACATATATAACCCTGAAAACATGGAAGTAATGTATACAGATATATTCAAGGAATTTGCTAACTTTAAAGTCAAGAGTTAGGACATTTGCATGTTTAGCAAAGCTCTTTATTAAGACACGATGCAATAAACATAGCCAACTTTAGCCGATCTAGCTATTATTTTTCATCTCTAGTACCAATTTAGCTTGTTTACAACCTGCTTTCTTGTAAATGAACTTAAGCACCCGACGAATCAATGAAAACTGTATACAGCCGTACACAACGTGTGTCAAACTACGGAAAGGGACAACTTAGTGGGTTGTTTAAATCGCATTTTAAAGTGTAGATGTTAAAAACATGCGCTTTCTGATATTCGAGCGTATCTGAGATAATAGTGAGACTTTTTAGTTTACTATATAAATGACACATCATAGATGTATTCAGGTTTTTATTATAAAGTGTATTATATTCTGATAAGGATAAACGATGGCCCCATATCCACAGAGGTCTGGACTAAGCCCCGAATGTTCACTGACCCTAGTACTGTCCCTTGCGCCAAATACACGACACAGACTCAATGATGACTCAAATGACACAGAATGAAACTCATTCTGTGAAATCTCATGACTAAAATCATGTGTGCATGCTATGCAAACCTTTAGTCATTGTTGTGTTTGCATGTGTAATTAGTTCTTATGCACAATTATTATCTTTTATTTGTTTGGAGATGTTTTTGGACACTATGATTAATTATATTTGTAATGTTTGAACTTTTGATTGATTTGTCGTATCAACACAAACTTTCTCTCAGATACAGTCGACATGATTGGGAACAAAAAAAAAAAGTTTTTCAGAGCCACATTATTTACACTCAGAGATATATAATGTCAAATAAGAAAAAGTAAATTTTTGGCTCAATTATTTGTGTGATTTTTTCAGCAGTTTCTTAACTCTGGTGCTCTGACACTCCATCATCTCCTCTGTTCAGATTAGAAAGAGTCTCGTACTAAGTGTAGTGTTGAAGACTGCGTGTTTGTGACTGGAGGTGTTAGAATCCTGATGTGGGTGGCCAATGATATTTAACACCAGACCACCCCACATCTGTTTCTTTGAGAGACCCTCTGGGTGATAGTGTTTCAACAGCATGATAAAAATGCCCCGTAATAACAGCTTGAACTCTAATATGACACGGTTTTCTGGGCACTCAGTAAACAGATAATGAATTCATCATGACATCATCAATATCATCGAGTTTTAGGTACATAACGTTCCCTTGTCAAACATTGTGATGGCCGGTTAGCATCTGTACAATGTAACATTTATCTTGCACTCATCTCACAAGGCAATCTCAAGTTCATAGGTCATTGGTTGGTGTGTGAGGAATCCAAACACTGAGGGAGGTCGAGTTGCACATACCGGCCACCACAAAAGCCCTATAAATAACCACCTGGAGTGGGACAAGAGCCGCAATGTGGCATTCACAACTGGACCCTAATGAAATCAGAGCTGGGCCACTAGCATGGCTGTGAGGACCAGGACGTCTAATTGCACTGATTTGGCTTCACCCGTGGAGAGACGGGCCACTGCGACTGACTGAAGTCTGCAGACAAGTGTTCATAAAAGCATCAGATGAGAATCCCTTCAACTTCACCTGCCGAGAGGAGACTGCCATCAATCAGAACAAACCCCTCAAACATCAATAACACAATCTAATCACATGACGCCATCAGGTTACCTGAAACCACTGTGATGCTCGAGAAGCCACGTGGTCTAAAAACACCACAGACTCTTTTCCAGTCAGTGCTGAGAATATAGGACAAATCTATAATACATTATTACCTGTTTACTGGACACACCTGTGATCTCATCTGAGACAAGTCAGTGGCACCACAATCTGTCTGGCTTTCTGTCTGTCTGTCTGTCTACCTGTCTGCCAATATAGAGTGTCTTTCTGGCTATCTGTCTGTCTATAAACAGTGTATGTCTGGCTACCTGTCTCTGTCTTTCTGTCTGTCTGTCTGTCTGTCAATTCAATTTTCAATTTAATTTCAATTTCAATTTCAAGTACTTTATTGGCATGATTGTGTTTACATACAATATTGCCAAAGCATTAATACACAAAACAGAAAATGACTAGACAAATAATAATAATAAAATAGTAACAAATAACAATAAAGATAGAATTGCTGATTGCTGACGTCATTGGACTTCCTGTTGCTGACGGCACAGCACGCTGCACGAGTTTGTTTGTGGCCTGCTTAGCACTGCTTATTCTCATACGTTCAACGTTATAGTCATCGTTCATAGTTATCCTTTGTCATTGTACCGCGTCGTTCATAGTTATATCCTTTGTCATCTTACCGCGTTTCAGATTCTTCCGCTTTTTCTCCCGTTTCATCTGCGTGTATTTTACCGGTTGCTGCTGACACCTAGCTAGAGTCTGTGTTTGTAGCCTTTAATCCTTAAACATCTGCCATTTTTAAGCACGCATCAGGTCTTCCCGTATTATTCTCTTATCGGGATTCAACTGCGCGCATATTCCACCTGTATCCGCGTTCTATTTTTATCGCGATTAAACTGCGTGTATTTTTTCAGCGAGCACCCGTTTTTTTCTCCTCTGCGGTACACAGATTATTGCATCGATTTCAAAGCACCGCTTACCAAGAACAACCACCACCAACAACAAACAATTTTGTGAGGGATTCAAATCAACCTCAAAACCCTCACCGCTCAGGAACAACGAACAATTTGCGGTAAGTCATGGCATCGGCTCATGTTATTTGTTCATGCATTGCATGTCACATGTTTAAAATAGCCTCCTCCGTCAGCAGTGAGGGATTCACTTGTGATAAATGTAAGGAATTAGTCAGGCTGACGGAGAAGGTTAATGAGTTAGAGACTCGCATCCGAACGCTAGTAGAGGTCAGTGAGAAAGAGAAGCCGGTAGATACTGTTTCGGATGCGGGCAGTACAGAGAGCAACACACACACTTTGGTTCCGGCTATAGAGCCCCTGCAGCAGGGCATTTGGGTGACGTCTCGCGGCATACTCGTTCAGCAAAGAGACACCACTCTCCCGTTCCTGTTAGGGTTTCCAATAAATTCTCCCCACTCAGTGATACACCCACTGAGAATCATATTGAAAGAGCCCTTGTTATCGGTGATTCTATTGTAAGGAACGTGGAAATAGAGACTCCAGCCACTATTGTTAATTGCATTTCGGAGGCCAGAGCGTCTGACATCAAATCAAATTTACAAGTGCTGGCTAATGCTAAACGTAGATTTTCTAAAATTGTTATCCATGTCGGCACTAACGATGTCCGGCTGCCAGTCGGAGATCACTAAAGATAATGTTAAAGAGGTGTGCAAATTTGCAAAAGCGATGTCAGACACTGTAAAATGCTCTGGTCCCTCCCTGCTCGTCGTGGTGACGAGGTTTATAGTAGATTAGTGTCACTGAATGGCTGGATGTCTGAGTGGTGTCTGCAGAATAAAATAGGATTTATAGACAATTGGAAAAGTTTTTGGGGTAGACCTGACCTGCTAAAGAGAGACGGACTCCATCCCTCCAGGGAAGGTGCCGCTCTCCTCTCTAGTAATTTGGCTCATAGACTTAATAATGATATTAATTGACTAAATGGGGCCCAGGTCAGGAAGCAGACAAACTGGTTAATCCGAACGTCTGCTAGCTGCCATGAGACGTCACACAGGTCACATAAACTACAACACATAGAGACTGTATCACCTAGATATCTCATAGAGACTGTGTCTGTTCCCCGAACTACCAAACACAATACCCTCACTAAATCATTTAGAAAAAATTTGATTAAGGTCAAACTTGAACAAAACAAACAAATTAAAAATAAAACATCATATAAAAATAGGGCTACTAAACATTAGATCTCTTGCTACCAAAGCACTAATTGTCAATGAAATGATTACAGATCATAGATTGGATGCGCTCTGTTTGACTGAAACCTGCTTAAACCGGATGAATATATTAGTTTAAATGAATCTACCCCCCCGAGGTTATTGTTATAAACACGAGCCTCGTCTGAAGGGTCGAGGAGGTGTTGCTACAATTTACAGTGAAGTTTTTGGTGTTACTCAGAGGACAGGATATGTAAGTCTTTTGAACTAATAATGCTTAATGTGACACCGTCAGATACAAATATAAATAAAAAATCTCTGTCGTCCTTTACCCTTGCTACAGTGTATAGATCACCCAGGCCTTATTCAGATTTCCTTAGTGAATTTGCAAATTTTTTATCAGATCTTGTAGTTACTGTAGATAGAGCCTTAATTGTTGGTGACTTCAACATTCACATAGATAATGAAAATGATACATTGGGATTAGCATTTATCGATATTCTCAACTCTCTTGGAGTCAGACAAAATGTAACAGGACCAACTCATCGCCATAATCATACGCTAGATTTAATTCTTTCATATGGAGTTGATGTTGATAATATAGAAATTCTGCAGCAGAGCGATGACATCTCGGATCATTACCTCGTCTCTTGCATGCTGCAATCAGCTAATGTTACTCAATCTACACCACGCTATCGTTCAGGTAGAACTATTCTTTCGACCACTAAAGATGACTTCACTAATACTCTTCCAGATCTATCTCATATACTCAATAAACCCCAAAGCCCAGAAGAACTTGATGAAATAACAAAAAATTTAAATGCAGTCTTCTCTAGCACCACTGATGTTGTCGCCCCACTTCGATTAAAGAAAATTAAAGAAATAAGCCCTGCACCATGGTACAATGATCACACTCATGCTCTCAAGAGAGCAGCTCGGAAAATGGAGCGCATGTGGAAAAATACAAAATTAGAAGTATTTTGTGGTGCATGGAAGGATAGTGTCTGTAGCTACAAACACGCACTCAAAGCTGCCAGGTCAGCATATTTTAGTAAACTCATAGAAAATAACCACAACATTCCTAGATGTTTATTCAGTACTGTGGCTAAATTGGTTACGAATAAAGCCTCAACAGGACCAGATATTACGTCACAGCTCAAGAGTAATGACTTCATGAATTTCTTTACTGATAAAATTGAAATAATCAGAAATAAAATTGGAATTATGCAATCATCTGTCATAGCACCTCAGAAAACAGTGTCGAATAATTTCCCTCATGTGCAACTTCAATCATTCGCTATCATAGGTCATGAAGAGCTAACAAAACTTATCGAAACATCAAAAGCCACAACTTGTTTGTTAGATCCTATACCAACTAAGCTCTTAAAAGAGGTATCTCCTGTAATCTCAGAACCTCTTCTTAATATCATTAACTCCTCGCTATGCTTAGGACATGTCCCAAGAAACTTTAAAATGGCAATTATCAAACCGCTAATTAAGAAGCCACAACTTGATCCTGGAGAACTTGCTAATTATAGACCGATTTCAAATCTCCGTTTATGTCAAAAATACTAGAAAAGGTAGTATCCTCCCAAATATGTTCATTTCTACAGAGAAATAGTATATATGAAGAATTTCAATCAGGATTTAGGCCTCATCACAGTACAGAGACTGCACTTATCAAAGTTACTAATGACTTGCTCTTATCATCTGATCGCGGCTGCATTTCTCTTCTAGTGCTTTTAGATCTTAGTGCTGCATTCGACACGATAGATCACAACATTCTCTTGAATAGGCTGGAGAATTATGTTGGAATTTGTGGAGTGGCATTAGCATGGTTTAGGTCATATTTAGCAGACCGCTACCACTTTGTCTATTTAAATGAGGAATTGTCAAACCAAACAAAAGTAAAGTATGGAGTGCCACAGGGATCAGTTTTAGGGCCTCTGCTTTTCTCCATGTATATGCTTCCCCTGGGAGATATTATCAGGAATCGTGGAATAAGTTTCCACTGCTATGCTGACGATACACAACTTTATATTTCTTCAAAACCTGATGAGATTTCACAATTCTCAAAATTAGCAGAGTGTATCAATGAAATAAAAGATTGGATGGCCAGAAATTTCCTTCTACTCAATTCTGACAAAACAGAGGTTCTAATTATTGGACCAAAAAACTCTAAAAATAAGCCACTAAAATATAATTTGACTCTCGATGGATGTACTGTTACATCATCTTCAACAGCAAAGAACTTCGGTGTTATATTTGATACCAATCTGTCCTTTTGAAAATCAAATTACAAATGGTTGTAGAACAGCATTCTTCCACCTAAGAAATATTGCTAAATTAAGGCATATGCTCTCGGTTGCTGATGCCGAAAAACTAATTCATGCGTTCATGACCTCAAGACTAGATTATTGTAATGCATTACTGGGAGGATGTCCAGCAAGATCAATAAATAAACTTCAATTGGTTCAAAATGCAGCAGCCAGAGTGCTGACGAGAACCAAGAAATATGATCATATTAGCCCCATTTTATCATCATTACATTGGCTACCTGTTAAATTCCGTATTGATTTTAAAATTCTGTTAACTACGTACAAAGCTTTGAATGGTCTCCGCAGTACTTAAGTGATCTTCTACCACGCTATATTCCAACACGTTCATTAAGATTGCAAAATTCTGGCCTATTAATAGTTCCTAGAATATCAAAATCCACTAAAGGAGGAAGATCCTTTTCATATTTGGCTCCTAAACTATGGAATAGTCTCCCAAACACTGTTCGAGATGCAGACACACTCTCTCAGATTAAGTCTAGACTAAAGACTCATCTATTTAGCCAGGCATACACCTAATTTATCCCACAATTAGGCTGCTTTAGTTGGGTCTGCCGGAACCAGAAACCAGAAACATTGAGCATGATCTCTTACTCTGCAATAAATTCAATGGCATCTACGCTTACATCTTTTTATTTGTTTCCCTGTCTCAACCTCGGGACTCCTATCCTGAGGTCACCAGAACCGGCTGGATCCAGCACCATTCCTGCTTCATGCTGGACTCCACCGCTACATGTCGCAGAATGATGATGACTAAATGCAGCCGGTGCCAGCCAAACATCACTTCAATCTATTATGACGGACTTCAGAGGATGAAATTATGCCAACTCCAACCTGCATCACCTTGGTCTATTTATGGACTACGATCCTGAAATGAAATGCTTAGACTAACAATTGCCAACAAAAGCCTTCATCAGCCAATTAACAAGGACAATTGCATCTATGTGAACTTCTGCAATTAATCAAGATGGACTTCAAAGACTTTGGTCATTAATCTTACAGTTCAAACACAATCTATGTTTAATCAATAACCCCTAACACTTAGTTTAATAATTTTAAACCATGATTTTACCTATACATAATTAATATTTACATTACATTCAATAATGTTAGCCAGAGGGGAACTGGCCCTCACAGTGAGTCAGGTTTAGGGTTAGGGTGGGGTTAGTCAGAGGGGAACTGGCCCCCACAGTGAGTCTGGTTTCTCCCAAGGTTATTTTTCTCCATTAATCAACATCTTATGGAGTTTTGTGTTCCTCGCCACAGTCGCCTACAGCTTGCTCACTGGGGTTATTAATACAATTATCATTTAATTATTTATAAACACTATTAAAATTTGTATTTTATCTAAATTACACAATGATGATTAATCGACTTTATAGACATTACAGTTCTTATCGTCTGTTAATGCTGATCTTCTGTAAAGCTGCTTTGAAACGATGTGTGTTGTGAAAGGCGCTATACAAATAAAATTGACTTGACTTGACTTGAATTAAAATAAGGTGCCAGGTAATTAATAAAATAAAATAAAAACAATAATAACAATATACACTATATAATATAAAATAAAATAAGCATTTAACACGACATTATGAACATAAGAGAATAAAAGTACTGTGAGTGAAGTACATTAAGGGTGTGCAGCTCAAAAATGAATTTTGCTGCAACTGATGCATGATGGTCCTCCCCCAGTAAAACCAGCATCTGATCTGATCTCCCCCAGTAACACCAGCATCTGATCTGATCTCCTCCAGTAACACCAGCATCTGATCTGATCTCCTCCAGTAACACCAGCATCTGATCTGATCTCCTCCAGTAACACCAGCATCTGACCTGATCTCCCCCAGTAACACCAGCATCTGATCTGATCTCCCCCATTAACATCAGCATCTGATCTGATCTCCCCCAGTAACACCAGCATCTGATCTGATCTCCTCCAGTAACACCAGCATCTGATCTGATCTCCCCCAGTAACACCAGCATCTGATCTGATCTCCTCCAGTAACACCAGCATCTAATCTGATCTCCCCCAGTAACACCAGCATCTGATCTGATCTCCTCCAGTAACACAGCATCTGATCTGATCTCCCCCAGTAACACCAGCATCAGATCTGATCTCTCCCAGTAACATCAGCATCTGATCTGATCTCCCCAGTAACACCAGCATCTGATCTGTTCTCCTCCAGTAACACCAGCATCTGATCTGATCTCCCCCAGTAACACCAGCATCTGATCTGTTCTCCTCCAGTAACACCAGCATCTGATCTGATCTCCTCCAGTAACACCAGCATCTGATCTGTTCTCCTCCAGTAACACCAGCATCTGATCTGTTCTCCTCCAGTAACACCAGCATCTGATCTGTTCTCCTCCAGTAACACCAGCATCTGATCTGATCTCCTCCAGTAACACCAGCATCTGATCTGATCTCCTCCAGTAACACCAGCATCTGATCTGTTCTCCTCCAGTAACACCAGCATCTGATCTGTTCTCCTCCAGTAACACCAGCATCTGATCTGTTCTCCTCCAGTAACACCAGCATCTGATCTGTTCTCCTCCAGTAACACCAGCATCTGATCTGATCTCCTCCAGTAACACCAGCATCTGATCTGATCTCTCCCAGTAACACCAGCATCTGATCTGATCTCCTCCAGTAACACCAGCATCTGATCTGATCTCCTCCAGTAACACCAGCATCTGATCTGTTCTCCTCCAGTAACACCAGCATCTGATCTGTTCTCCTCCAGTAACACCAGCATCTGATCTGTTCTCCTCCAGTAACACCAGCATCTGATCTGATCTCCTCCAGTAACACCAGCATCTGATCTGATCTCTCCCAGTAACACCAGCATCTGATCTGATCTCCTCCAGTAACACCAGCATCTGATCTGATCTCCTCCAGTAACACCAGCATCTGATCTGTTCTCCTCCAGTAACACCAGCATCTGATCTGTTCTCCTCCAGTAACACCAGCATCTGATCTGATCTCCTCCAGTAACACCAGCATCTGATCTGTTCTCCTCCAGTAACACCAGCATCTGATCTGTTCTCCTCCAGTAACACCAGCATCTGATCTGTTTTCCTCCAGTAACACCAGCATCTGATCTGTTCTCCTCCAGTAACACCAGCATCTGATCTGATCTCCTCCAGTAACACCAGCATCTGATCTGATCTCCTCCAGTAACACCAGCATCTGATCTGTTCTCCTCCAGTAACACAGCATCTGATCTGTTCTCCTCCAGTAAAACCAGCATCAGATCTGTTCTCCTCCAGTAACACAGCATCTGATCTGTTCTCCTCCAGTAACACCAGCATCTGATCTGTTCTCCTCCAGTAACACAGCATCTGATCTGATCTCCCCCAGTAACACCAGCATCTGATCTGATCTCTCCCAGTAACACCAGCATCTGATCTGATCTCCCCAGTAACACCAGCATCTGATCTGTTCTCCTCCAGTAACACCAGCATCTGATCTGATCTCCTCCAGTAACACCAGCATCTGATCTGATCTCCTCCAGTAACACAAGCATCTGATCTGTTCTCCTCCAGTAACACCAGCATCTGATCTGTTCTCCTCCAGTAACACAGCATCTGATCTGATCTCCCCCAGTAACACCAGCATCTGATCTGATCTCTCCCAGTAACACCAGCATCTGATCTGATCTCCCCAGTAACACCAGCATCTGATCTGTTCTCCTCCAGTAACACCAGCATCTGATCTGATCTCCTCCAGTAACACCAGCATCTGATCTGATCTCCCCCAGTAACACCAGCATCTGATCTGATCTCCTCCAGTAACACCAGCATCTGACCTGATCTCCCCCAGTAACACCAGCATCTGATCTGATCTCCCCAGTAACACCAGCATCTGATCTGTTCTCC
>NC_068316.1:1553808-1641308 GCF_025860055.1 Xyrauchen texanus
AGACAGGGAAGACATGGACATCCAGCACATCAGCTGCTCTTCAGAACAGGGACCTGAGGGCAGACTACAACATGTTTCCATATGATTTTACTTTCAGTCTTTACTTTCACAAACATATGTTTATCTGACCCTGTTTGAGAGGAAACTGTGAGACATGATGTCCTCTATCATTTGCTCAGGTCGAGTGCTGGAGAACAAAAGGGGAATGTCAATGTAAATAATTGTCTGGGCTCTATGTAAGATGAATTGTATCTTCTTGTCCGCATATTTTAAATATCTGGTGCAATTCTTTAAAGGAATAGTTCAACCCAAAATGTAAATTCTATCATCATTTAGTCATTCCAAAACAGGATGATGCTAGACAGCGCGTTAGACTCCATTGACTTTATTTGCATGAAAAAAGGCACAATGAAAGTAGATGAAGAACAAGTCTAACGTTCTGTCTAACGTGTCCTTTTGTGTTCCACATGTAAGACATCACATGTCCATGTCTCCTTGAGTTTGTCTCTGTGACACGTGCTGTGATTCAGGTGTGATCTAACACACACAGCGGCAGTTTTGCGCCCAGCGGCGATGCTCTGACATTATACTGCTGTGAAACACAAATCACCTCAATACAGAACGCTGCCTGGATTCTCATATCCCTTTACAAAATAGTGATGTGGCTGTACCATGGTGCACGATATGGTAATTTGATCAACCTGATCTTGTGAAATTGACTTGACTGCAAAGACATTTTTGTAAAAATGACATTACGGGGTTCATTACACGTTTCGCCGCAGTTCCGAAGTGAAATGTCCACTGTGTGGCGCTAAAAGCGAGTTGAAACCCTTTCAGGTGTTTTTAGAAATTCCTGTTTCAGTGGCATACCCAAAACTAAAGGCTTTGAAAAAAAAAAAACACTGATTTTTTGGTATTATTGTAAAGAAAACTTTTCCAATTTTTTTATGATATATATTATGATACATTCTGAGACTCACAGCATAAGAAACTGCTGGAAAAAAATATATAAAAATGTTTCTGATTTGACATTGTATATCTCTGAGTGTAAATAAGGTGGCTCAGAAAAACTGCTTTTGTTTTGTTCCCAATCATGTCGACTGTATCTGAGAGAAAGTTTGTGTTGATACGACAAAGCAATCAAAAGTTACAACATTACAAATATAATTGATCATAGTGTCCAAAAACATCTCCAAACAAATAAAAGATAATAATTGTACATAAGAACTAATTACACATGCAAACACAACAATGACTAAAGGTTTGCATAGCATGCAGACATGATTTTAGTCATGAGATTTCACAGAATGAGTTTCATTCTGTGTCATTTGAGTCATCATTGAGTCTGTGTCGTGTATTTGGCGCCATCTCCTGGTGGTCATATGTAACATTGTGCTTCATGTGGATTATCTAATGATCTATACATCTGATTATCTTGTGTGTGGACTCGATTGAAAGATAATCACAGACTCTAAATAATCATATGTGATGTTTTATGTTTCGTTTAATTTTCATTGTAGCTATAAGTGAAAACGCAGCATATAAGCAATAGCAACATAATTGTCAAAGACATATATTTAGCTGTTACTCGCTATATTTTTATCTGTGAGTAAAACAAATAGTCTGGTTGTATTTTACTCTTTAAGAGCTTTCCAACGACATATGACACATGAATATTTGATCAGTTTGATGTTTTTACTGATTGCAATAATATATATAGTGCAATTTGTTTTTTTTATAAATTATAAAAATGGGATACTTCTGATTTATCTGTACATTTTAAAGCACTTGTTCAGTTTTGGTCATAATATCTACATGCATTATAAAGTAGAGCTTATAAACTTTCAAGCGACACTGATTTTGTGTCGGTCAAGACTGGAGTTATTAATATTAAACCTAACCGATAGTGTCAAAAAATGCAAATGCAGGATAAAAACACAATTGCATAATTTTATGGTGTTTCCATACATGTGGACTTGCGTGCTCTTCAGGACTCGTACCACGTTCCTTTACATCACAAGTGCAACGTATGGTATTCAGTATGTTTTATATAGAAGTCAACCTGGTCTTATAGAATCACATTGGTATAGCTACATTTTTGCAAATGAACACTAGAGGCACAACAACAATTTCTTTTTATTCAGTTTCACACAAATCACGAGTAATACGGCAACGTGGTCAAATTGTGCAGGTGCACTTGTGATGTAAAGGACCGGGGTACGAGTCCTGAAGAGCACGCGAGTCGACACGAGTCGAAAGTGTCACAGAAATACCACAAAATGACGCAATTGTGTTTTTGATCTCACATTTGCTTTTCTGATACTATCGGCTAGGTTTAACGTTTAGGGTAGGAGAGGTCATTAATCTTAAAAACTGTTTGGGTAAACATTTAACTCACTTTTAGCACCACACGGTGAACATTTCACTGTGGAACTGCCGCGATATAAGTTTGGCCAAATTTGCATGAGATCGTGCCAAATATTACGGATGCTCATTCCCTGAATTGCCACAATCTGTTTGGTTCAGGGGAAACCCAGATAAATCTGTGTCAGGAGGCAAGAGAGATACGATTGTACGTAGGGGAGGACAGGTGCAGGGAAAGATAAAAGAACAGGTAAACGAAAAGATAAAAGATGTAGAGAGAGACAGAATGAGGCAGAACATGTGTAGAGAAAGATTAAAGACAAAACAAATATCAGCTGCTCTTAAACTCGTCACAGGTGCACAACGATTTACGTTACACCTGGAAGAACGGGATCCTCTGTCCCAGATTCACACACTGACCACGTTCTGTTTCTAACATCAGCGATTTACTGCAGTTATGTGTTCAAACATTAGAGACATTTACTGTAGTCAGTGTAAATTAGGGATTTGAAAAACCTAAATGATTAGTGTTCAAGTCACCCTGCAGCCTTTGTGCTACAGACATGAACGAGACCTCAAATAGACTTCCATTGAACGAGGGACTCGAGACTTATCTAGAGACCAGAAGCTGGTTGCACTAGCCATGCATAACCATTGCACCGTTAAAACTGTCGAAACATAACCCTATGTATGAACTAAATATTTACGGAAGCCTCCGAGCTGGAGTAACAGTAGCAAACTGAATGCCATCAATACCTCATGTTTGGCTGGGCAGATTTGAATCCTTTCATCATATATGATGATGTTGACATTTACCAGACAGAAGGATCTTCAGCATGAAACTCATATTAACTTTTTAATTAAAAAACATATTCATTTTTTGGTATATGTCACCCGTTGTCACAGGCAAGCTACGTTTCAACAGGTACAAAATATAGTGGCAAGAAAAAGTTTGTGAACCCTTTGGAATTAGCTGGTTTTCGGCATTAATTGGTCATATCAATATAGACAAACACAAAGTGCTCAAGCTAACAGCACACAAACAATTATAATCTTTCATGTCTTTATTGAACACATCCCATTAAACATTCACAGTAATGTGGGAAAAAGTAAGTGAACCCTTGGATTTAATAACTGGTCGATAATCGTTTGGCAGCAATAACCTCAATCAAGCCTTTCCGGTAGATGCAGATTAAACCTGCACAACGTTCAGAAGGATTTCTGGATCATTCTTCCTTACAGAACTGCTTCAGCTCAGACATATTCTTATGATATCTGGTGTGAACGGCTCTCTTGAGGTCATTACACAGCACCTCAATTGGGTTAAGAGACTCCAAAATGGGGATTTTCTTTTAAGTATTCTGTAGTGGATTTATTATGATGTTTAGGGTCATTGTCCTGCTGCATCACCCAACTTCTATTGAGCTTCAGCTGGCACACTGCCACCCTGATATTATCCTGTAGGATATCTTGATCAACTTGGGATTTCATTTTACCCTTGATGATCCAGGCCACGCGGTCCAGTCCCCAAATTACGATGCTCCCTCCACCGTACTTCACCGTTGGGATGATGTTTTCATGTTGGTATGCGGTGCCCTTTATATGCCATACATAGTGCTGCATGTTCCTCCCAAACAATTCAACCTTAGTTTTATCAGGCCACCAAACATTTTCCCAGTAGTGTTGTGGAGTGTCAAGGGGTCTTTGGCAACTTCAGGTGTGCAGAAATGTTTTTACTGGAAAGCAGCGGCTTCCTTCATGATGTCCTGCCATGAACACCTGTTTAATGTTTCCCATATAGTAGACTCATGAACAGAGATGTTAACCAGTTCCAATGATTCCTTCAAGTCTTTATCTGTCACTCTAGGGTACTTTTGTACCTCATTGAGCATTCTGCCGTGTTCCCTTTGAGTCATCATGGCTGGACGGCCACTTCTAGAGAGAGTACCTATAGTACTAAATCATCTTCTAGATAATTGTGTAACCCGTTCCAGCTTTATGCAACAGTTCTTGATCGTAGGTCTTCTGAGATCTCTTTTTTTGTGAGGCATGGTCCACGTCAGCAGATGTTTCTGATGAATAGCAAACTCAAAACATTCGAGTGCTTTTTATAAGTCAAAGTAGCTCTAACCCACACCTACAATTTCGTTTCATTAAATGGACGCCAGGTTTGCCAACTCCTGACTCGAATTAGCTTTTGTTGACATCATTAGCCTCGGGTTCACATACTTTTTCCAATCTACACTGTGAATGTTTGAATGATGTATTCAATATGTACAAGAACGAAATGATAATGTGTGTATTATTAGTTAAACAGATTGTGTTTGTACATTATTGTAACTGAGACAGTTATTTGCTTTTAAATCCACGTGTCACCGGCACCGTTTCAAAATCCTGTTTTATCGCAGCAGTTGATTGACAGGTTAGTAGGCGGAGCTCTGCTGATGCCCGAACGCAATTGAACAGATGTTACTACTCTCATGCTACATTCAAACGTAGTTAAGTTAGTCAAGTTGCTACTTTTAGTTAGTTACTCGCCAACACTGATTGTGTGTGAGATGCATTTTATGCTATATAAAAAGATCTAATATGTCATATTTCATGCAGAGTATTTCCAAATAACAGTGGCATGCAACAAAGCAGCATGTGATGTTGATTTAAACATATGCACACTGAACCGCAGGGTGTGTTAGAGATGACGGTCGCATCACTAGATCACCTATAGGCACTGATTCCATACTGCACTCTGGCTGGTCAATATGGCCTCATGTAAATATGTTGACAATGCAGTCGGAAAACAGTCCAATAAATCAGTGTTGGCGAAATGTACACCTGACATAATTTTTTGTGGTGTCTCCTCTTATGCATAGTGTCTCTGGAGGAAGATGCAACACAACCGAGGAAAAAATAGCTTTTCTGAGGGGGCATTCAGAATTGCCACTCATGTGGCGCGAGCTCCCACATGTCTTAGAGCTAATTATTAGCCTCTACGTGCATGGCCTAGTCTGACCGGCTGAGGAGAGAGACACAGGCAGAGACTGAACGAGAGATAGACAGAGAAAACACTCAGCACAGAATTATGCAAATCAGGTAACGATGCCAAAGTGCACAACAAGGACGTCCAAGATGATAAAAATGAATGAAATATTTTAAAGATCTAGTTTGAAACACGTCAAGATCGTACTATTGATGTTGGTTTAAATATATTTATTAGGGATGCAACAACACATTTAGCCCACGGTTCAATACATACAGTACCTCGGTTTTTTAACCAGGGTTTTCGTTTCAGTTTGGTTCATTCGGCCCGTTTTGCGGCCGACCCACAGGCCAGCTCAGTTCTCCCGATGGCCAGTGCGGCCCTGATTGGCACCCAAAATGTGTCGGCCCACCGGGAAAATGCACGGTATGCCAGATTACCAGTCCAGCCTTGGAGGTCGGGAATTAACTTGGCGCTGAAAAAAGTGCAAGACGGAAATCTGTAAAAGGATCGAGCGCTTTCATAAGGTGGCGAAAGCCGACATCTCCAATCATCGAAAACGGCTACAAATCTTTGGCAATGAACACCCCCACTGCCTTCATTATATGTTGTGTCTCTCAGAACCGTTTGGGAAAGTATGCTGGAAGGAATCAGTGAGGGACTGTTGCTTTTTGGATGGCTCTATGACCTGCCCTGCTGTCCTGCTTTCAGACAGTGATATCATTGGGTGATGGCGCCGCGGATGTGCAGTCATGTTGTAAGTGCTACCATTTGAGTAGGCAACAGTCATTTTGTAGTTTTTTCCTCAGCATTATAGTCAACGGCAAAACCGAAATGTCCCCACACCACAGATTTGAAAGACGGTGGCGCTTCCTCGTACTGCAGCCTCACTCCACCGCTCGCCATGTTAAAGTGTGAAATCTGACATCAGCATTGCAAGCACGGTTAAGCGCCCTCTAATTATTCAAAAATGTCAAGTGGTGCAACCGTCAAGTAAAAGGGCTAAAAATACGTTTCTTGCACCTTGAATACAGGTGTGTACACAACTTAATCATTCATTTCAAATCAGATGTGTACTCTGTTCATTTATGAGTCACGAATATCAAGAGGTTTTCTGAGTGTTACTACATTTCATCAAAATGTGCGTTTTCATAAAAATGTCAAAATAACAGATTATTATTGTTATTTTAAACTTCGATATTTTCATGTTTTTTTTTGTCACATGACAACAAACTGGCCACTTACATGTTGGTTACTCCAGCTGACTTTGATTTGGAGGACAAAACATTTTCAAATATTAATAATATTTTAAAATTAAACTGCTTATTTTTTTAAAGAAATAATATAAAAGATTATTCTAAAATACTTGCATTGTTATTTTATGAATTACATCTTTAATTGAGATTTATATTTTTTACTGTTTCTGTACGGTTACACCACAGAGACATTTTTTACTTTAAACCCCAGAAACAATTTGAAAATAAAAACATGTTCATCACATTAGAGGTGTGTTCTAGTAATTGCATTTTTAACGTGCGTTTGAATAACTTAGATCTGCACGTAAAATCAGCATCACATCATCCCACAGACACACTTCCTCAATCTGTCATACTTTACGAGTGGCGGAGGATAAGTCTCAGTTGCGTCCGGGTCTGAGACCATCAATTCGCGCATCTGATCACGTGACTCGTTGTGCATGACACCGCGGAGACTCACAGCATGTGGAGACTCATGCTACTCTCCACAATCCACACACAACTCACCACACGCCCCATTGAGAGAACCACTAATCACCACCACGAGGAGGTTACCCCAAGTGACTCTACCCTCCCTAGCAACCGGGACAATTTGGTTGCTTAGGAGACTCACAGCATGTGGAGGCTCATGCTACTCTCCACAATCCACACACAACTCACCACACGCCCCATTGAGAGAACCACTAATCACCACCACGAGGAGGTTACCCCAAGTGACCCTACCCTCCCTAGCAACCGGGACAATTTGGTTGCTTAGGAGACTCACAGCATGTGGAGGCGCCCCACTGAGAGCAAGAACCACTAATCACGACCATGAGGAGGTTACCCCATGTGACTCTACCCTTCCTAGCAACCGGCCCAATTTGGTTGCTTAGGAGACCTGACTGGAGTCACTCAGCACGCCCTGGATTCAAACTCAAGACTCCAGGAGTGGATAAAAATACATTTAAATAAAACTACACCGCATACCTGGATATGTGGTGGTAATTACACTCCTATCCATAATTTGATAATTGTCGTGCGATATCTCACCGGTCTCTGTGACAGCACTAGGCTTCATAACCAGCAAATAAAAATGTGTCCGTGGTCTCTGAAGCTTTCGACCTGACAATCATGTGGCAAGTTTTCACAGTATTGTAACTGCAGTGAATTATTGAGGCTTAATGCCATTATTATGCCATGTTGATCATAACAGTTGCCAGTTGAGGGCGCTGTTTTGCTGCTGTTGTTCTTAACAAATGTTTCAGCTCGATGTCGGTCGTTGGTTTTGGAAAGAGGGGGTGTGGAAGTAGAATGGCTAAAATCGCTTACAGCACCTTTAATGTTATCATGATTGCTTGAAAATCTTCACAAACATCTTTCCCACCTGCTTTCCATGGGAATAGCCCAACTTTAATTACGTCAGGCCTTGTGTGGTATCATTGCTTTATCCTTGTGCAGCTGATCCGGAGAGCATGTTACAGCACTGATCATGTGACAATCGTTTAGGTAACTGGATATATTTAGTCTAGGCCCATTAACGTAAACGATTCAGTTAATGCAGCTGCATTATTGCGCTGTTGAGCATACAATGACTCATTAAACATTAATGAGTCTCGCGTAAACAGACTTTTGACTGTCGGCATAAAGTCTGGTCAACTTTATAGCCTGTTATGGTAAAGAACCGCCCACTTTGACATTAAGATAACTGTCTGACTGAGATGAGTAAATATAAACTCAAAACATATGCAGTTGTGGTTGAGGATATAACATTTACTCGCTACTAAGTGCCTCAAACAAAAGTCAGAGTATCTTTCGAAGATTTGATGTCACGAAATGTCAAAGAAATGAGACGAACAGGGCCGTTCATGTATGTGGGTGGTGTGTTCCCCCCGAGACTTGGTCTAAAATAGCTTTGCTACGTAGTTATGACATCACCGTGTCACTCACCGGCTTTGTTTCCTCTATCTCCTCCTCCTCCGAGCTCTCGCTTGCTTCGTCCTCCTCCTTCTCCTCTTCCTCCTCGGGGAACTCCACGTCGGACTCTCCGGGCGCAATGGGCACGCTGATGGTCAGGTTGGGGTTGGTCATGTAGCTGTCTTCTTCACCACCGCGCTCGATGACTATGGCGGTCCCGTTGCCCTCCGCCAAGTATGCCTGCTGGCTGCGCTGCTTGAGTTTCATCATGGCTTTGGCCTCCTTAGTCTGCTGACGGCGACGCTTGAAGTTCCCGTTGAAGAAGTCGCAGAGGGCCTGCCGTAGCCACAGCATGCCCCGCTGGATCCGAGCGATGGCGATCTGCAGGTTGTTCATCTCGCCGTCTTCGTCCGGAGCCGATAGGTTGTCCGCGCTGAAGGAACTCAGGAGCAAAGCCAAGAAGAGATTCAAGACCTGAGGAGAGAGTGAAGACCATTAGAGACAACTATCCCGGAGAAGATCTAGCTATAGTGGTCTTGAACAATCTTGCTATGTCATGACTTACTCTTAAAGAGTTAGTTCACCCAAAAATGAACCATTTACTCATGCCATCCCAGATGTGCATGACTTTCTTTAGAATAGAAAACTAGAAAAATCTTATCTCGGTAGGTCCTTAAAATGCAAGTGGATAGTGATCCGACTTTTGAAGCTCCATCATTCATCATAAACATCATCCGTACGACTCAACTGGTTAAACTAACATCTTATAAAGTGAAACGATCGCTTTTGGTGCAAAAAAGATCAACATTTAAGTGCTTTTTAACTATCAACCATCGCTTCCGGTCAGCAGCCTTTTGTGCATTCACAAGATGGCAGAGTTCAAGTGGTCTAGTGTGACATATTTGCGTTGGCATGTTCGAATGTAATCTCACATTTTGTTTTCTGGGTTTAGACATCAGGGATGAGCTCACAAACGCACCATTGTGACTAAAGCCAACGACGCTTCGGTGCAGTGTTCCTCCTCGGTTGTAAACAAAAAACGCTCTTCTGGGTGTCTCACACATGTGTCAGATCTCACAAGAACATGTCAACGCGAATAAGTCCAATGAATGACCGCGTGATCTCCGCCCTCTCCTGAATGCGTATACTGCTGCTCACCGGAAGCATTAATACTTAATGCTAAGTACTTAAATATAGATCTTTTTAGCACCAAAAGACATTGTTTCGCTTAGAAGACATTCATTTAACCAGTTGAGTCATATCTACAACACCATAGTTCACAACGGACCCAGGAATTCAGTTCCCAAACATCATTCTTCTCTTTAACTTTGTGTAGGTCAGTGCATGAAGTTGCTTTTTGAGTCCACACATATCCTGTGAACAACCATTCAGACAGATCCTAGATGTAGTTCTGGTTTAAAGGTCTCGTGGTGCTGCTGCTGGTACTCATGTACGGTGACACAGGGTGTTTTTTTTGCAGCTTTAGCAGCAGACACTGTGTGAGGCCTGTAACCAGCAGGTGAGATGTGGAACTGGTTTTAAATGTCACATCCACTGCCTACACACTCAGAGGGGGTCGACAGGGCCCTGTTTAATGGACAACTCTGTCTGTGTCTGTGTGTGTGTGTGTGTGTGTGTGTGTGTGTGTGTGTGTGTGTGTGTGTGTGTGTGTGTGTGTGTGTGTGTGTGTGTGTGTGTGGAAGCAGTGTAGCACGCTTTGATTAGACAGGCACAGCGAGCGCGGAGTGCCGGTACTTTGATAATCAACTGTAGCTTTGCGAGCAGCTGCAATTTCCTCTGAATAATTGCTCAGTTGCAGTTCATGAATGAAAGAAGCCAATCAAAAATATTAAAAATAACACTTGGAATTCCCTTCCCCGGGACAGTCCAATTAAATGTGTGAAACACAATATTTATGCGAGACTTCTCACAAACAACCATTTACAAAGTGTTTCATTCACAGATTTCAGATTAAATGCTTTTTGTAATATTAAACAGAAAAGGCAAGTTGCTAAATAATATTAGTATTCTGGTAAGTAAATTCAGTATGGAAAGTAAAACAACAAAAGATTTGTGTTGAGTAGTTTTTAGTGTGTAGCTATGCAGTTGCTAAGGTGTTCTGAGTGGTGTTTAGTGTGTACTGTAGCTATGTGGTTGCTAAGGTGGACTAACTGGTATTTAGTGTGTAGCTATGTAGTTGCTAAGGTGTTCTGAGTGGTGTTTAGTGTGTATGTAGCTATGTGGTTGCTAAGGTGGACTAACTGTTTTTTAGTGTGTAGCTATGCAGTTGCTAAGGGTGTTCTGAGTGGTGTTTAGGGTGTACTGTAGCTATGTGGTTGCTAAGGTGGACTAACTGGTTTTTAGTGTGTAGCTATGCAGTTGCTAAGGTGTTCTGAGTGGTGTTTAGTGTGTACTGTAGCTATGTGGTTGCTAAGGTGGACTAACTGGTTTTTAGTGTGTAGCTATGCAGTTGCTAAGGTGTTCTGAGTGGTGTTTGGTGTGTACTGTAGCTATGTGGTTGCTAAGGTAGACTAACTGGTTTTGAGTGTGTAGCTATGCAGTTGCTAAGGTGTTCTGAGTGGTGTTTAGTGTGTACTGTAGCTATGTGGTTGCTAAGGTGGACTAACTGGTTTTAGTGTGTAGCCATGCAGTTGCTAAGGTGTTCTGAGTGGTGTTTGGTGTGTACTGTAGCTATGTGGTTGCTAAGGTAGACTAACTGGTTTTGAGTGTGTAGCTATGCAGTTGCTAAGGTGTTCTGAGTGGTGTTTAGTGTGTACTGTAGCTATGTGGTTGCTAAGGTGGACTAACTGTTTTTTAGTGTGTAGCTATGCAGTTGCTAAAGGTGTTCTGAGTGGTGTTTAGTGTGTACTGTAGCTATGTGGTTGCTAAGGTGGACTAACTGGTTTTTAGTGTGTAGCTATGCAGTTGCTAATGTGTTCTGAGTGGTGTTTGGTGTGTACTGTAGCTATGTGGTTGCTAAGGTGGACTAACTGTTTTTTAGTGTGTAGCTATGCAGTTGCTAAAGGTGTTCTGAGTGGTGTTTAGTGTGTACTGTAGCTATGTGGTTGCTAAGGTGGACTAACTGGTTTTTAGTGTGTAGCTATGCAGTTGCTAATGTGTTCTGAGTGGTGTTTGGTGTGTACTGTAGCTATGTGGTTGCTAAGGTAGACTAACTGGTTTTGAGTGTGTAGCTATGCAGTTGCTAAGGTGTTCTGAGTGGTGTTTAGTGTGTACTGTAGCTATGTGGTTGCTAAGGTGGACTAACTGTTTTTTAGTGTGTAGCTATGCAGTTGCTAAAGGTGTTCTGAGTGGTGTTTAGTGTGTACTGTAGCTATGTGGTTGCTAAGGTGGACTAACTGGTTTTTAGTGTGTAGCTATGCAGTTGCTAAGGTGTTCTGAGTGGTGTTTGGTGTGTACTGTAGCTATGTGGTTGCTAAGGTAGACTAACTGGTTTTTAGTGTGTAGCTATGTAGTTGCTAAGGTGTTCTGAGTGGTGTTTAGTGTGTACTGTAGCTATGTGGTTGCTATGGTGGACTAACTGGTTTTTAGTGTGTATCTATGCAGTTGCTAAGGTGTTCTGAGTGGTGTTTAGTATGTACTGTAGCTGTGCGGTTGCTAAGGTGGAATAACTCTTTTTTTTAGTGTGCAGCTGTGCAGTTGCTAAGGTTGTCTAAGTGGGTTTTAGTGTGTAGCTATGCAGTTGCCAAAGTGTTCTCTATGGTTGATTTGGCATTGCTATGCGGTTGCTAAAGTGTTCTGGTTGGTTTTTAGTGTGCACTGTAGCTATGCAGTTGCCAAGGTGTTTTGAGTGTTTTTTTTTTGTGTGTAGCAATGCAGCTGTCAAGGTGTTTTGTATGGTTGCTGTGGTTTTGCCATTCGGTTGCCACGTCTAGGTGAGTCAGCTGGTTTGTTACAGATTGTGGTTACATGTTCTCTCTATTCTACAGTTACAATTTAAATAATTGGTAATTAGAATAGTTTCATTCAAAAAGTTTTCATTACTGAAGAGATTACGTTGCATATATTGTCATTTGTTTCATTTAATATTTAGTCCTTTCAGATGGAAACATTTATACATATAAATGATGTGATCCAAAGTGCATTTCATCAGCGGTGAAACACATGTTATATTCATACGAGCAGACAGAGAAGTACGTTTGAAGCAGAAGAAATAGAAATAAACCTTGTGTAAATTGTTAGCTTTATGCTAAGCTAAAATGCTGTTTCAAGCCATTTTTCATGCTTACAGATATGTGTTTTGTGATTGTATGTGATGTTTAAGTAACTTTCAATGTGTAAGTTGGTTCTGTGTTGTTTTTTTGTTTTTTTAGTACAATCGAAATGCATATTCAAATAAGGCCACAACACTCCATCAAATGCCAGTTACCTTTCTTTCATAAAAAAAATTCCACCAAATCATCCTGCCTGCTGCTCATTTTCTGGTTCACATGCTGTGTCGCCAAACAGTTCTCCTGGTTTGATCCAGTTTTAAAGCATTGGCCACACCCATCCAATTGGGCTATACCATTAATTATTATTGTCAGAGGGGGAACTTTTATAACAGCAGGTTTTGTCTTTGTTTTGCTATTTATTTCTCTTCTGTTATAAAGTGTTGTGTGGACTAGTTGCATATTGGGTGGCCTGATACTCTAGGACCCATTTTGTATGTTTAAACATGTGCCATTTGTTGGTTTAGCCATTTTTGCACATTACTGACCTTGAGTAATCTAACGAAATACGTTATAATGACATTTTACACCATGTAATCTGAAGTGTAATACATTCCAAAATTAACCCTCCCAACCCCTGCGCTGAGTTCCCCTCAGCGATACTTCACTGCACTGGATCTGCTTCACGCGACCACTACGCACACAAGCCTATAAACATACTACTCTTCAGAGGACTCCACAAGGATCTATGTTACACTTCCACTACACACACAAGCCTACGAACACACCATCTATCTCCATGTCTAGTCATTGCCAGGTCCCTCTCTCGAAGCTTTACTAGCCTAGCTGTGTTTGTTAAATAAACTGATCATTATTCTCCACAAATTTAATCTTTTGTCTCATCCTTCCTGACAGTTTTGAGTTTGTTTTTGTATGTGTAGCTATTCTGGATAGTTGATGTGGCATTGCTACGTAGCTGCTAAGGTGTTCTGGATAGTTGCTGTGGTGTTGCTACCTAGTTGCTAAGGGGTTCTGGGTGTGATATTAATTGCGTAGCCATGTGGTTGCTAAGGTGTTCCAGATAGTTGCTGTGACGTTGCTACACAGTTGCTAAGGTGTTCTGAGTGGTTTTTAGTGTATAGCTATACGGTTGCTAAGGTGTTCTGAGTGGTTTTTAGTGTATAGCTATACAGTTGCTAAGGTGTTCTGGATGGTTGCTATGGTGTTGTTATGCAGTTGCTAAGGTGTTCCGAGTGTGATATTAATTGCGTAGCCATGTGGTTGCTAAGGGGTTCCGGATAGTTGCTGTGACGTTGCTACACAGTTGCTAAGGTGTTCAGAGTGTTTTTTGGTGTATAGCTATACGGTTGCTAAGGTGTTCTGGACAGTTGCTATGGTGTTGTTATGCAGTTGCTAAGGTGTTCCGAGTGTGATATTAATTGCGTAGCCATGTGGTTGCTAAGGTGTTCCGGATAGTTGCTGTGACGTTGCTACACAGTTGCTAAGGTGTTCTGAGTGGTTTTTAGTGTATAGCTATATGGTTGCTAAGGTGTTCTGGATGGTTGCTATGGTGTTGTTATGCAGTTGCTAAGGTGTTCCGAGTGTGATATTAATTATGTAGCCATGTGGTTATCTGGGTCATTGCTAAGGCATGCCTAGTCAGAAATGCCCACCTCCAAATCTCTGATTTTCTGGTCACTGATTCATCTGGTCTACCATTTCTGTATTATACAGTATGTATAATATGTACAGTGAGCTGAGCTGTTTGCATGAAATACCTGAATGATTTACATTGGCCAAAATGTGTAGTATACAACAAAGCACATTATAAACATTATAAAGAGCCCAGTGTGTGTAATATATATGATATATTACACACACTGGGCTCTTTATACATAGTGCATACTACAGAATTAGTATGAGTAATATGGTAGTATACTATTTGCAGCACATGCAGAGATTATTATGCATGCCTGCTATTCAAAGTGTAAGAGCTAAGTAAACACTCACATCCTAACATACAGACTGAGATTGAAGGCCAGAATAAACCTGTTAACCTGGTTTGATTAAATCACAACACAAATGAATGATAATTGCATCAACTATTTGAGAACCCAAACAAGCGTGTGAATGCAATAAAGCTTTTCTCCTGCTTAGAAAGTAGAGGCAGATGCCCTATCAGGTATCCATAGGCCAAAACGGTTGCCATAGCAGCACATTGTTTCGTCAGCTACACAAAAGCGAGTTCTGGGGTCACATGCACTCTCACACGGTGTCACATTGTTCGGCTCGTTTTCTAAGAGGTTAGTGCTGTTGCCCTGGTGCAACCAGAGTAAAAAATATCAAACGTGCTTTTATACACAATAATGACGTTGTATCGCTCAAAGGTTAATAAGAGAATCAAATTAACATCAACTCTGATAAATACCTTCAAAGTTTGTTGTTGTGGATACCTGTATAAACACATGTAATTTCTGAAGAAAAAGTGAGTGGTGTTTGCTCATGCAAAACTCGCTGTTACAATGCTGGGGTGTTGTGAGTTGTCAGTTGCTATATGGTTGCTAGGATGTTTTAGGTGTTTCCCTGGGCATTGCTATGTGGTTTCTAAGTTGTTTAGAGTGATTTTATTCATGTTGCTATGGAGTTTTTTAAGTAGTTATTAGTAGTCCCTACAGTATGTGGTTGCTAGGATGATCTGGGCGGTTGCTATGGCATTGCTAAGTGGTTTCTAAGGTGTTCACAGTTATTTTTACTGCATTGCTATGTGTTCTGAGTGGTTTTTGGTGCATTGCTACGGGATTCTTGTAGGTTGCTAAAGCATTGCTAAGCAGTTTCTAAGGTGTTTAGTGTGATTTTTTTTTCATGTCGCTATGCAATTATTAAGTTCTGAATGTTTTTAAGTGCATTGCTATGCGTTTGCTATTGTGCTATTGTAGGTTGATATGGCATTGCATTTTGATTTCTAAGGTTTCCAGTGTAATTTTTAGCATGTAACTTTGCAATTGTTAAGGTGTTCTGGGTGCTTTTTGGGCATTTCTATGTGATTTCTAAGATGTTGCTATGTGTTTTTTGTGCATTGCTATGTTGCTGCTCTGATGTTCTTGTAGGTTTCTAGGGCATTGCTAAGTGGTTTCTAAGATGTTCAGAGTGATTTATATCATGTCACTATGAAGTTGTTAAGGAGTTTTGAATGGCTTTCAGCGTATTGCTACAGTATGTGGTTGCTATGGTGTTATTGTAGGTTGCTAAAGCATTGCCATTTGGTTTCATAAGGTGTTCAGGGGATTTTTAGTGTGTTGCTATGTAATTATTAAGTAGTTCCGAGTGGTTTTTAGTGCACACCTGCAATATGGTGGCTAGGGTGATTTGGGTCGTTGCTATGGCGTTGCTATGTGGCTTCTGATGTGTTCAGAGTGATTTTAACCAGGTTACTGTGTTCTGAGTGGTTTTAAGCACATTGCTATGTGGTTGCTATGGTGTTCTTGTGGGTTTCAAGGGCAGTGCTAGGCAGTTTCTAGTTTCCAGTAGTTGCTAGGGTGTTCTGGGTGGTTGCTATGGCATTGCTATGTGGCTACTAATGTGTTCAGAGTGATTTTAACCATGTTGCTGTGTTCTGAGTGGTTTTAAGCACATTGCTATGTGGTTGCTATGGTGTACTTTGTGGTCGCTAGGGCATTGTTATGTGGTTTCTAAGGTTTTTAGAATAAATTTTCTGCATTGCTTTGTGTTCTGAGTGGTTTTTAGTGCATTGCTATGTGGTTGATAGGGTGTTCTTGTAGGTTGCTAAGACACAGCATACATGTGACCAACAAAGCCGTTATTTCCCCTAGGGCCTTTTTTTACCCCAGACACCCATCTGTCATGTGAGGGGGGCAGTTAAGCAATCAGATCGCTCCAGATCTCTGTGATTAACACTAGTGTAATTAAGATTAGCCACATCTGTTATTTGAACTCACTACACCAAACAGATGGGGTTTAATGTCACATGCTGTTGTTAACTAGATGGATCTTGTTACAACACAACTCTTTGTTTACATTGTCAAGTTAATCCCTTAAACTCGGTTGCTTTTTGGGTTGCCGCCCACAATTTTACACACTCAAATTTTAAAGCTCAGCATTCACACATACTGAGGACAAAAATGCCCAAAAATTGGTCTTATTTTTTAGAGACAGAGATCTGAAATATAGGTGGCGCTCTAACACATTTTATCCCTCACAGATGTGAACTGTAGGGGGCGCTTTAACACATTATACCCCTCACAGATGTGAACTGTAGGGGGCGCTCTAACACATTTTACCCCTCACAGATGTGAACTGTAGGGGGCGCTTTAACACATTATACCCCTCACAGATGTGAACTGTAGGGGGCGCTCTAACACATTTTACCCCTCACAGATGTGAACTGTAGGGGGCTCTAACACATTTTACCCTCACAGATGTGAACTGTAGGGGCGCTTTAACACATTATACCCCTCACAGATGTGAACTGTAGGGAGCTTATAACACATTATACCCCTCACAGATGTGAACTGTAGGGGGCGCTTTAACACATTATACCCCTCACAGATGTGAACTGTAGGGGGCGCTATAACACATTTTACCCCTCACAGATGTGAACTGTAGGGGGCTCTAACACATTTTATCCCTCACATAGACATTCAGTCTAATGTTCAGTTCAAGCAACACCCTCATTATTTAATTGAATATCTCGGCCTCTGAGTGGACTACAAGCTCAATCTAGGTGTCATTAGAAAGCTGAGATCCTTTATGATGTTATGTAATATTTTATCATTAATAGTCGAAAACATGATGATTTGTTTTGCATGCTTTTCCTTATATCTAAGATATAACATTGGATTATTCACACAAGCAAACTCACAGACAAGTAAACAATGACTAATTTTTTTAGAAAACTGTCTAAGCTAAAAGCAGATATAAAGTTTTTGGCTATTGAGAGTGAGAGCATTCATTTGATATTTGACTTGTCCATTTACGTAGATGCTATGTGAAGGACTTTTATTTTCATATAAATATTTATACCCCATTAGCTCTAGGGGCTTAATTTTCAACGTGAATGTTTTGAGGCCTTATTTAGTTATTTTAAGTAACATAAATGGAGAATTGCATCACTATGCCTGACTTATGTACACAGAGACTTTAACATTTTAAGCGTAAACTTTGTCATGGCAGATGATAAAGTGGGTAACTAGAACCACCTAGCAACCACATAGCAATACCCTAGCAACCGCCAAGGACACCCAAAAAAATACAGCATAGATCATTTTCAGCACAGATTTGTAACAGTTAGATTTATACTGAAACAAAACATAAAAGCAATATACAGTAGTCTAGTCTAGGGATTTACAGCACAAGTGTCTAAGGCAAGACGTCACAAATACGCATTTGGTCTGCTAATAGGTGACCCAGTGCTCTGGTTACATGTCCTCTGTGGATCATAGTTTCCAAGCCTGTGTTAAGTTCACTTGATAACACTGTCAACGGTAAATTATTAGTAAGCTTCATGCTGACTCCTCCATAATTACGTTTGATGCTGATGTCCAGAGGTCGCTGGTGAGGTGAAAAGTGGTAAAAGATTCAAATCTTAATGCATCCGCTCACAAAAGTGCCAAACATACACTCACCTAAAGGATTATTAGGAACACATACTAATACTGTGTTTGACCCCCTTTCGCCTTCAGAACTGCCTTAATTCTACGTGGCATTGATTCAACAAGGTGCTGAAAGCATTCTTTAGAAATGTTGGCCCATATTGATAGGATAGCATCTTGCAGTTGATGGAGATTTGTGGGATGCACATCCAGGGCACGAAGCTCCCGTTCCACCACATCCCAAAGATGCTCTATTGAGTTGAGATCTGGTGACTGTGGGGGCCATTTTAGTACAGTGAACTCATTGTCATGTTCAAGAAACCAATTTGAAATGATTCGAGCTTTGTGACATGGTGCATTATCCTGCTGGAAGTAGCCATCAGAGGATGGGTACATGGTGGCCATAAAGGGACGGACATGGTCAGAAACAATGCTCAGGTAGGCCGTGGCATTTAAACGATGTCCAATTGGCACTAAGGGGCCTAAAGTGTGCTCATCAGACCAGGCAACATTTTTCCAGTCTTCAGCTGGCCAATTTTGGTGAGCTCTTGCAAATTGTAGCCTCTTTTTCCTATTTGTAGTGGAGATGAGTGGTACCCGGTGGGGTCTTCTGCTGTTGTAGCCCATCCGCCTCAAGGTTGTGCGTGTTGTGGCTTCACAAATGCTTTGCTGCATACCTCGGTTGTAACGAGTGGTTATTTCAGGCAAAGTTGCTCTTCTATCAGCTTGAATCAGTCGGCCCATTCTCCTCTGACCTCTAGCATCAACAAGGCATTTTAGCCCACAGGACTGCCGCGATACTGGATGTTTTTCCCTTTTCACACCATTCTTTGTAAACCCTAGAAATGGTTGTGCGTGAAAATCCCAGTAACTGAGCAGATTGTGAAATACTCAGACCGGCCCGTCTGGCACCAACAACCATGCCACGCTCAAAATGGCTTAAATCACCTTTCTTTCCCATTCTGACATTCAGTTTGGAGTTCAGGGGATTGTCTTGACCAGGACCACACCCCTAAATGCATTGAAGCAACTGCCATGTGATTGGTTGATTAGATAATTGCATTAATGAGAAATTGAACAGGTGTTCCTAATAATCCTTTAGGTGAGTGTATGTGCTATGTTCATTGTAAGAGGCAACATCCTCAACTATTTCACTAAAGTGTTATCAGTTTAATTTGATCATTTTTATTTCAATTTGTAAATCCTTGATATATCGGATACACTACAAACATTATTTAATTTATCAGTGTCTTTGTCTTGATTTCCATTTTTTCAAATGTACAACATGTTTTTTTTAACAATTTCAAAATTCCATCAAAACTAACATTTATACATATACATTTGTAATATTTAACAAAACAAACTTTATTTAATTATTTTAAGTTTTCAATTTTATTAATTAAAGATTCGTCACTTTAATTAGATTTGTGTGTATATATATATATAAAGGGCGGGACAATAGTTTAGCATGCCCTCACAATAAATGTACCATGGTTTTACTATAGTCACCATATTTTAACCAAAATATTCATAGTGAAACTATGGTGATAATACAGTAAAATGAAAATTATGGAAATAAAAATCATAATTTTGTGGTTATTATGATTTTACTACAAATATTATGGTTATAATATGGTTAATGTATGGATTTCCTGTGTCAGTGGCATACCCAAAATGAAAGGCTGGGATGGGTCATGTGTTTGATATCATTGTAAAATAAACGTTAACATTTTTTAATGATATAGATTATGATACAGTCTGAGACTCTCAGCCTAAAAAACGGCTGAAAAATCACATTAAAAAATGAGCCAAATATTTACTTTTTTTATTATTTTTCTAATTTGACATTATATATCTCTGAGTGTAAATAAGGTGGCTCCGAAAAACTGCTTTTGTTTTGTTCCCAATCATGTCGAATGTATCTGAGAGAAAGTTTGTGTTAATACGACAAAGCAATCAAAAGTTACAACATTGCAAATATAAGTGATCATAGTGTCCAAAAACATCTCCAAACAAATAAAAGATAATAATTGTACATAAGAACTAATTACACATGCAAACACAACAATGACTAAAGGTTTGCATAGCATGCAGACATGATTTTAGTCATGAGATTTCACAGAATGAGTTTCATTCTGTGTCATTTGAGGCATCATTGAGTCTGTGTCGTGTATTTGGCGCCATCTCCTGGTGGTCATATGTAACATTGTGCTTCATGTGGATTATCTAATGATCTATACATCTGATTATCTTGTGTGTGGACTCGATTGAAAGATAATCACAGACTCTAAATAATCATATGTGATGTTTTATGTTCCGTTTATGTTTCGTGACGTTATAAGTAAAAACGAATCCTATAAGCAACATTAACATAACTGTCAAAGACATATATTTAGCTAAAACTTGCTATATTTTTATCTGTAAGTAAAATAAATAGTCTGGTTGTATTTTACTCTTTGAGAGCTTTCCAACAACATATGACACATGAATATTTGATCAGTTTGATGTTTTATTTTGATTTAGTAAATATAGTAATAAAAAAAATCATAATAATGAAATTGACCTCTGGGAAAACAAACCTGTGATATTGGTTCAATAGCTCCAAATATGCACAAACATCATGTTTTTCGCTTTGTATTTTTAAGCATATATTATGTTGTGATGTCACTCTGTGGTCATATGGATTGCTATTGCATTGATCAGTGTGTTTGCATTCAGAGTTGAAGCAGGCTTCAGCTGACCCGTAACCCTTCATGGCCGGATCAATGTGTTATTTCCACTAGTGTAAATCAGCTCTTCCGGCTCATAGCCCAGTGAACTCTCCCAGCGCTGGTCAATACTGGACCGCAGCTAACACATTAACTGAAACCAATGGGGTAAACATGTGTACAGCTGGTGTACATGAGAGGGAACATTCTAGTACAGCAAACACGACTGAATGCTGTTGCTAGAAAATAGAAATGCTGCCAAATATCAGATTCATAGTGCACAAAAGCATTTATTAAAAGTCTCCCTTAAAAGTCAATGGGTTACTGAATATTGCTTGTGACAGAGACAGAATTTGAGCTTGATCCAGAGAGATGCAGAGATTTTTAGGAAGGTTATCGTGTGTCATTTCAGTGTTGTTACGTCTCTTTGAAGAGAATGCCGGCCATATTGCGCTCACTCACATTTCTGGGGGTCGTTTTCAACATTGTCACAGAACTAAGATCATCTCAACTTTTCACCTTTTCTCTAGATATTGCTCGGGTCCCTCCTTACGGTTTAAATAAAACATAATACTGTTGTAAAAGTCAGTGGTGATGTGTCTATTTGAGATATTTTGCATATGGCACTGAGAGTGCAACTCATTTTGGAGTACACAAATAGAGGTGCCCAATTATTCGTAAAGTATGTCAATGGTTTTCGCCTCATTTGAGTCACTATAAACTGATGTATGGGTGCATTCTCATAACACAATGAGAGCCGCCCTCTCGGCAGGAAAGCCAAGGCCCTGACGACACATAAATCACGGCTCGGCCACCAGCGTGGCATTTCAATATGTGAGATGAGTCTGTGTTCTGGCCTTGAATCCCCCCACCATCATCACAACAACAGCAGATCTGCGTTCAGTTCAGAGGGGTTAAAAACACATGCGTGCCACATTTGATCCTGTTTCATGGTGAAAATGTGACCTATTCAACTCATCAACATGCATTATCATTATAACTATAACGTCATTTGTTGTATAGAATTTACAGTACACAATCAATTACAATTCAATGTATTATAATCATAACAATCTGAGAAAACAGAACTGAAAATGTCCACAAAAATACGGTATAATCATAGTGCCTTTTTCTGCTAGTGTAACTCCAGAGAGGATGTATGATCTTCTGTTTAACATTACAGACAAGCCCACTTCAGGACAAGAAGATAAAAGCTTTCCATCAGTGAATATGATTATTACTGACAGTCACACGTGCTGCTTTGATAAATCTGTGTCATGTTTACAGGACAAGAGGAAGTCATGCTGGTTTGTTGTGTTCTAGTGTTGCAGCTTGAACAATGGACAGGTGAAGCTCACCTGAGAATAAGGAGGAAACTGACCAATAAGGTATGAGCAAAGAGCTCTGGACGAGAGAGCTAAAATATGACCAGAGAGACAAACCTGCTGTCTCTCTCTCTCTCAAACACACACACACACACACACACACACACACACACACACACGCGTGCACGTGCGGTGGCTCCCCATCACCTGCGCTGAATCATCCTGTAATTATCCTGAAATAAACAGCTTACTGGAATTCATGGTGAATTATGACTCAAGTGGTTCTGGAGGAACCTGCGGTTATAAGAGCTCTGACAGAACAAGAACTGCAGCTTTTGTGCTTCATGTGTGAATAATGTGAAACATTTCAGGAGAACTTTTGTCTGTTAACTGTTAGATCGAACGATGGATTGATGAATGGATGGATGATAGAACAATGGACAGAAGGATGGATGGATGATAGATAGATAGAACAATGGACAGAAGGATGGATGGATGATCAATGGGTGAATGGATGGAAGGACAGATGGATGATAGATAGAATGATGGCGGACGGATGGATGGATGGACAGATGGATGGATGGATTGACAGATGGATGGATGGATGATAGATAGAACAATGGACAGATGGATGGGTGGGTGGATGATAGATAGAATGATGGCAGACGGATAGATGGATGGACAGATGGATGGATGGATGATAGATAGAACAATGGATGGGTGGATGGATGATAGATAAAATGATGGCAGACGGATAGATGGATGGACAGATGGATGGATGGATTGACAGATGGATGGATGGATGATAGATAGAACAATGGACAGATGGATGGGTGGGTGGATGATAGATAGAATGATGGCAGACGGATAGATGGATGGACGGATGGATGGATGATAGACAGAACAATGGATGGGTGGATGGATGATAGATAGAATGATGGCAGATGGATAGATGGATGGACAGATGGATGGATGGATGATAGATAGAACAATGGATGGGTGGGTGGATGATAGATAGAATGATGGCAGACGGATAGATGGATGGACAGATGGATGGATGGATGATAGATAGAACAATGGATGGGTGGATGGATGATAGATAGAATGATGGCGGACGGATGGATGGTTGGATAGATAGATGGACGGATGGATGGATTGACAGATGGATGTATGGATGATAGATAGAACAATGGACAGATGGATGGGTGGGTGGATGATAGATAGAATGATGGATGGATGATTGATAGAACAATGGACGGATGGATGGATGAATGGATGATAGAGAGAGGACAGATGGACGGATGGGTGGGTGGATGATAGAACGATGGACAGATAGATGATAGAAGGATGGATGGATGATCAATGAGTGAATGGATGGAAGGACAGATGGATGATAGATAGAATGATGGCAGACGGATGGATGGATGGACAGATGGATGGATGGATTGACAGATGGATGGATGGATGATAGATAGAACAATGGACAGATGGATGGGTGGGTGGATGATAGAATAATGGATAGATGATAGATAGAACAATGGACGGATGGATGGGTGGGTGGATGATAGAATGATGGACAGATGGACAGACAGATGGATGGATGGATGGATGGATGATAGATAGATGATGGACGGATGGATGGATGGGTAGGTGGATGATAGAATGAAGGACAGACGGACCGATGGATGGATGGATGGATGGATGGATGATATATAGACGATGGACAGATGGATGATGAATGGGTGAATGGATAGAAGGACAGATGGATGATAGATAGAACGATGGACAGACGGATGGATGAATGATAGATAGAAAAATGGACAGATGGACAGATGGATGGATGGATGATAGATAGAACAATGGACAGATGGATGGATGGATGGATGAATGATAGATAGACGATGGACAGATAGATGGGTGGGTGGATGATAGAACGATGGACAGATGGATGGATGGATGATAGATAGAACAATGGACAGATGGACAGACAGATGGATGAATGATAGATAGACGATGGACAGATAGATGGGTGGGTGGATGATAGAACGATGGACAGATGGATGGATGGATGATAGATAGAATGATGGCGGACGGATGGATGGATGGACAGATGGATGGATGGATTGACAGATGGATGGATGGATGATAGATAGAACAATGGACAGATGGATGGGTGGGTGGATGATAGATAGAATGATGGCAGACGGATAGATGGATGGACAGATGGATGGATGGATGATAGATAGAACAATGGATGGGTGGATGGATGATAGATAGAATGATGGCGGACGGATGGATGGTTGGATAGATAGATGGACGGATGGATGGATTGACAGATGGATGTATGGATGATAGATAGAACAATGGACAGATGGATGGGTGGGTGGATGATAGATAGAATGATGGATGGATGATTGATAGAACAATGGACGGATGGATGGATGAATGGATGATAGAGAGACGATAGATGGACGGATGGGTGGGTGGATGATAGAACGATGGACAGATAGATGATAGATAGAACGACGGACAGATGGATGGATAGATGATAGATAGAACAATGGACGGATGGATGGGTGGGTGGATGATAGAATGATGGACAGATGGACGGACAGATGGATGGATGGATGGATGATAGATAGATGATGGACGGATGGATGGATGGGTAGGTGGATGATAGAATGAAGGACAGACGGACCGATGGATGGATGGATGGATGATATATAGACGATGGACGGATGGATGATGAATGGGTGAATGGATAGAAGGACAGATGGATGATAGATAGAACGATGGACAGATGGACAGACGGATGGATGAATGATAGATAAAACAATGGACAGATGGACAGATGGATGGATGGATGATAGATAGAACAATGGACAGATGGATGGATGGATGGATGAATGATAGATAGACGATGGACCGATAGATGGGTGGGTGGATGATAGGATGATGGACAGACGGATGAATGGATGATAGATAGAACAATGGACAGATGGACAGACAGATGGATGAATGATAGATAGACGATGGACAGATAGATGGGTGGGTGGATGATAGATAGAATGATGGCAGACGGATAGATGGATGGACAGATGGATGGATGGATGATAGATAGAACAATGGATGGGTGGATGGATGATAGATAGAATGATGGCGGACGGATGGATGGTTGGATAGATAGATGGACGGATGGATGGATTGACAGATGGATGTATGGATGATAGATAGAACAATGGACAGATGGATGGGTGGGTGGATGATAGATAGAATGATGGATGGATGATTGATAGAACAATGGACGGATGGATGGATGAATGGATGATAGAGAGACGATAGATGGACGGATGGGTGGGTGGATGATAGAACGATGGACAGATAGATGATAGATAGAACGATGGACAGATGGATGGATAGATGATAGATAGAACAATGGACGGATGGACAGACAGATGGATGGATGGATGGATGGATGGATGATAGATAGATGATGGACGGATGGATGGATGGGTAGGTGGATGACAGAATGAAGGACAGACGGACCGATGGATGGATGGATGGATGGATGATATATAGACGATGGACGGATGGATGATGAATGGGTGAATGGATAGAAGGACAGATGGATGATAGATAGAACGATGGACAGATGGACAGACAGATGGATGAATGATAGATAGAACAATGGACAGATGGACAGATGGATGGATGGATGATAGATAGACGATGGACAGATAGATGGGTGGGTGGATGATAGGATGATGGACAGACGGATGAATGGATGATAGATAGAACAATGGACAGATGGATGGATGGATGGATGAATGATAGATAGACGATGGACAGATAGATGGGTGGGTGGATGATAGGATGATGGACAGACGGATGAATGGATGATAGATAGAACAATGGACAGATGGACAGACAGATGGATGGATGATAGATAGACGATGGACAGATAGATGGGTGGGTGGATGATAGGATGATGGACAGACGGATGAATGGATGATAGATAGAACAATGGACAGATGGACAGACAGATGGATGGATGATAGATAGATGATGGACAGATAGATGGGTGGGTGGATGATAGGATGATGGACAGACGGATGAATGGATGATAGATAGAACAATGGACAGATGGACAGACAGATGGATGGATGATAGATAGACGATGGACAGATAGATGGGTGGGTGGATGATAGAACGATGGACAGATGGACAGACGGATGTATGGATAAACAGAACGATGGATGAATGGATGCTTTTGGAAAAGAGCTGACAGATTTTTCACCTTTTTATCAATCCTCTCTCTCTTTCGCTCCTAATTTTGATTAAATTAAGTCTTCAGCAATGATTAACTTTCATTAGCGTTGTCACAGCGGTACAGTTATAGACCCCTGAAGCGTTCACCTATAGTATAAAGCACTTTCCCCCTCAACCGACCCCACTGAACAACAGACTTCAGCCACATACAGCTGCAGTATGTGAAAGCATTATATTCCCGGGTGGTGTAAAATGATTGATGTTTATCATGTTTATCATATTCAGCAGAGAGCAGCGCTCCATACAATCTTCATGGCACTCACAGCAATAAACCAGAGCACTGTCCTCTCTCAGTCCACTCGAGACCTTTCTAATTAAATAATGCTCTCCAGAAAACATTAAGAGCTCAAGATAGCTAATGACGCCATTGAGTTTCATCACAAGAGGAGCTCATTTATAAAAATTTGTGCTGCGAAAATACCAGCACAGCAGATTCGACCTGTGCAAATATATTTTGTGGTGTTGGCTGAGGCAAGCATCACTATTACAGTTGCTCATAGTTAGTGTTGGTGACTTGAATAACATGTTTGTTAGACCTCAAGAAAGGAGGTTAAGCTCCCTTTAAAGTATACTCAGTTTTGGATTTAACCCTACAAACAGTGTGTGACCTCGTTCCATCGTCTTCAGTGACTCTCCTCATAGTCATTACATTTTAGGTTTCAGACAATGTTCTGATTTCTCGTTTTGTCCCGACACGTGTCAGCTACGTAACCCGTACGTGACGTAATTGCTGTAGCCGTAAACTCATTACGTGCACGGAAAGACTTTCTTGCATTTCCTGCGACACGCACCTGATTGTCTAGATGCAGAATGTGGAGCGGAGGGGGGAGGGGCCGGGTCGGAATATCGCGTGCCCGGTCCCCAATCGGCCTGATGAGGCGCGCGAGGGATAAAGGCGGCCGGTGACAATGGTTCGAGAGAGAGAGAATTACGGGCATGTCCGTCGTGTGTGTGTTTATGTCCTTGTTTTAAGTTTCTCATTAAAATATTATTTATGTTGACAAGCCGGTTCTCGCCTCCTCCTTGCCCATCCTTTAACTGTGTTACATTGGTGCCGAAACCCGGGAATGAGGAGGGATGCCTGTCGCAGAGTCCACGACACTGCCATCCACCCTGGGGAGCGCCGCTGCCATCTGCCGGGTGACGGAGTAGCCCGACTGCCCGGATGCAGGGAAGCCGCTGCAGGGGGCGGAGGAGTGCCCTACCATCCCCAGAGACGCGGAGGGGTCGAGGGAGACCGCCGTCCGCGAGGGGAGGAGGGAAGAAACTCTCCGACCGCCCGGAGCAGTAGAGCCGCTGCCAGGGGCGGAGGAGTGTCCCCATTTGCTGCCAGAAAAGCGGAGGGGCGTTCTGCCCACTGGGGGTCGAAGGTTTCACTCCGGTTCGCCCGGGGTTGGAGCGGCTGTCGTCCGCCTGAGTGTGGAGGAGTGTTCGAGGACCACGCGACGGTACATCAGAGAACCGGTGAGTGAGCTTTTTCTCCCTCTCCTCTTTCTCTCTCCTTTTCCCTTGCCTATTTTTTTCTTCCCCTCCTGTCTCCTCCCAGGGCGAGGAAGGCGGGGATGACCATGCGGGACGCAAGATACACCCCGCCCCAGGGATATGGGGGGGGGTGTAGGTCATGCCGGTGGCGGAATATCACGCGCCCGGTCCCCAATCGGCCTGATGAGGCGCGCAAGGGATAAAGGCGGCCGGTGACGATGGTTCGAGAGAGAGAGAATTACGGGCATGTCCGTCGTGTGTGTCTTTATGTCCTTGTTTTAAGTTTCTCATTAAAATATTATTTATGTTGACAAGCCGGTTCTCGCCTCCTCCTTGCCCATCCTTTAACTGTGTTACACAGAACATTGGCTAAATATCGAGTTTTTTTCTATAAATTGCCCGGCCCCATCTGTAAGTGTTTTTGATTCAAATAAAGTCCTCTACAAAATGAATATATCATGGCAAACATACTCAGTCAATTCATAACACAAAGAACTGTTTCCACACAAAAGCAGTTGATGCAGCGGTCTGAGGCTTCTTCTCCATTCACTTACATTCAAACAGCTCTCGTAGTTGACCGCGGTTGACGTATCTGAACCAGCCGAATGAGGCATCTACCTATGTATATCTATGGCACTGAGTGTTTCAGGATGTAGATTCAAAACAATTGACTCATGAGTTGTTAGACCAGGAGTCATACTACACTGGTCATTCTGAATCGGAGCTCTATTTCCACATCTCCAAAGGTTGTGCAAGCCACTAATTAAATGGGAAGGTGACGGCTTTTAACAAGGATTATTAGTCACCTTGGTTGGATTTTTCTCACCACTTTAACTACCCACTTCTGTGCACTTAAAATACATGCGACAAAGTCTCGGCATGCAAGGAGAATGGCAGAGAAAGACTTATGTTATGTCATGAATTTGAACGAGGCCCTTTCCATGTAACGTAGACGGGTTGTGACCTCACACTGCAGGTAGCTGAGGTGCTGAGTGCCTCGCATGCCTCAACTGGACACGTAACCATGCCAGTGCTGGTCCGATCTGCAAACCACATGCTAAAAATAAAGCATTATCTCAGGCAGCTGAATAGCATTATCATATGCTAGCTTTGACGAAACAACAGGTGGCAAATGTGTCCGTCAGTCAGGGTTAGCAAAGCCTGAAGAAACATCTCAAAAACCAAACAAACAACGAACAAAGCTATCCTGCCTGCAGGACAATCATGTCATTATGAGAAAGTGTCAACGTGCCACCTGAGAAAGTAAAGCAATGAACTTTACGTCATTTGAAAGTACTTTTCCAATCATTTTTTTCAAACTTTTTATTTTAATAAGATTTATGCATTTTAATTTCATAACAACCAGAGAAATCTTTTATAAAATACAATTAAAACATTAAACATTTTAAGTTGAATTCATCTAATTGTGCTCAGTCTTACACAAATGGGCTAAAATGAGGTTTTGAGTGTAGTTTGAGGTTCTGTGAAATTCACATAAAATTAAATACATAAAACTTTATTCATGAGAATAATACACTACTAATATAGTGGCTACAAATATGAGACGCTACAGAACACAGCTTTTATTGTTCACTATCTTTGATTCCCTTGTGCAAAGAGAAATCTGAGTTTTTTCTAAAACTATATTCTATTTGACACCTGTTAAAAACTCAAAAGGCGGCACTATATCATTAAAGAAGTTTACGTTCAAAACGTTAAATTCTCTGCATGCATAAGTCAGGCATATGAGGTATTGTTTGAAAGCTAAACTAAAAGAATCAGAACTTTTCAGAGATACTTAAAATAAGGCCTCAAAACATTCACGTTGAAAATTAGCGCCCCCTAGAGGTAATGGGGTATAAATATTTATAATAAAATAAAGGTTCTTCCCATAGCACATAAATGGGCAAGTCATATATCAAATGAAAGCTCTCACTCTCAGGAATGTGACTGTATGGTTGATTTTGTTGCCCTAATACCACACTTAAAAAGATTTTCAAAAGAATCACAATGTGAAATATGATTTCTGTAAGTCATCAAATACAAACAAGTCGTTTATACTCCAATAACTGCTGCTGTAAGCTCCAAGTACTTTATATCTGCTTTTACCTTAGGGAGTTCCCTAAAAATGAGCCATTGTTTTCTTGTCTGTGAGCTTGTGTGAATAATATCTTGTTATATCTTAGACGTCTAGAGCAAGATTGAGCTTGTAGTCCACTCAGAGGCCGAGATATTCAATGAAATAATGAGGGTGTTGCTTGAACTGAACATTAGACTGAATGTCTATGGACGAGCACATCTGTGACTGATGTAGAGTGAACAGAACCAGAATATCATGTTTACAAAGTTAGGAAAACAACAACAGCAACAAACACATACAATATTATTTATATATAACTGGAGTTTTTTATATTATTTTCAGGTTCTCTGAAAAATGAGCCCAATTTTTTTGCAATTAGTCCACAGTAAGTGTGAATTGTGAGCTTTTAAATTTAAGTGTGAAAAATTGCGGGCGGCAGCCCAAAAATGCACCAGAGTTTAAGGGGTTAAACCCCTGACCTCTCGCCGTTTGCCTATCACAGCTGTGATTTTGACAGATGTAATGTGAGCTATATGATGCTAGATGCAAATGATGTGATTTTTATCCCCTCTGAATTACAGAAATAATAACAGATATTCAACTTTGGGTTAAATTTGCATAAAGATTTGAGGATTGATTAAAGATTTCAAGTATGACCTCTTACAAACACAATTTAAAAGTGACAATAACAGAAGCGTTTTCTCCCATGTTTCTTATGTTTTCCCCCAAGGCCTCTTATTTTGAAAGTGTTTTGTTATGGTAAATGGTCTGCACTTATATAGCGCCTTTTTGACCTTAGCGGTATTCAAAGTGCTTTTCACTGCATCTCATTCACCCATTCACACACACATTCACACACCAATGACGGCAGAGCTGTATGCTAGGTGCTAGTCTGCCATTGGGAGCAACTTGAGGTTCAGTGTCTTGCCCAAGGACACTTTGGCATGTGGAGTCATGTGGGCCGGGAATCGAACTGCGGGGAAATTTGTTTTGTGAATTATACAGCGTGACTGTCTGGTTGCGGAAGTAAAACATTCATTTTTTCCATTGCCATTTTTAATGATAACTTACAGTATAAACAATTAAAGACCTACTTTGAGCTCTATACTACCCATGATCCTGAGGGGGAAATCCTCCAATCAGAGAATCACGGTGAACAAAGCGCACCAAAAGAGCTCTGCAGCGACCACCCACTCCAATGATGCACTGTGAATGTGAAATCGAATTGTTCTCCCTACACTCTCAAACTATTTATACATAGTATAAAACCATCACAAGAGACATTTATAAACCAGGCTTATGCAATTTCATAGAAATATTAATACATTTTAGTGATTTATTTGAAGATATTTTTTGTTTACTTTTGTCCAATAAACTATTTTGGTACAGTGTTGCGTTGCCAATTGATGTCCAATGTAAAATCAAAGTCTTAAACCAAACGAGAACTGCCCTACTGCACACCTCCACCCAATGGTCTATATATAAAACGCCCTGCTGCCAATTTTGTCCGGTTGCTTGGAAGCAGAATGGTGGTATAATTCACATGCTCTGCTCCCGCAGGATTCCGTAGAATGCCGAGTCTCCTGCCCATGACACTTATGACACTTGTTCTCCACATCAAACACTAGTGATTAGCATGAAAGCACTTTTAATGATCTAAATGTTTGAATAATTCCGCTCTTTGAACAGGGATCAGAGCTGAATTAGTGTTTATTCTAGATGTATTTGATTGTTATTTTCATGGTCAACTATGAACACATGACGATTTATAGGATTTCTAGTGGATAAATTGATTTATCATATTATCAAAGCTAATGCAGCTACACAAAAGCTATGATGGAATTTAAAAACACTATAACCCAATAATTAACATGTAGTAACATATATATAATACTATAATAAACATGTAGTAACATATATATAATACTATAATAAACATGTAGTAACATATATAATACTATAATTACCATGTAATAACATAATATAATACTATAATTAACATGTAGTAACATATCTATTATACTATAATTAACATGTAATAACATATAATATAATACTATAATTAACATGTAGTAACATATATGTTATTATAATTAACATGTAGTATCATTTATTATACTATAATTAACATGTAGTAACATATTTATTATACTATAATTAACATGTAATAACATATAATATAATACTATAATTAACATGTAATAACATATAATATAATACTATAATTAACATGTAATAACATATATAATACTATAATTACCATGTAATAACATATAATATAATACTATAATTACCATGTAGTAACATATTTATTATACTACAATTAACATGTAGTAACATATTTATTATACTATAATTAACATGTAATAACATATAATAATAATACTATAATTAACATGTAGTAACTTAAGTTATTATAATTAACATGTAGTAACATTATACTATAATTAACATGTAGCAACATATTTATTATACTATAATTAACATGTAGTAACATATATATTATAATTAACATGTAGTAACATATATATAATACTATAATTAACATGTAGTAACATATAATATAATACTATAATTAACATGTAGTAACATATATATTATTATAATTAACATGTAGTAACATATATATAATACTATAATTAACATGTAGTAATATATATAATACATAATTAACATGTAGTAACATATTTATAATACTATAATTAACATGTAGTAAAATATATATAATACTATAATTAACATGTAGTAACATATAATATAATACTATAATTAACATGTAGTAACATATATATATATAATACATAATTAACATGTAGTAACATATATAATACTATAATTAACATGTAGTAACATATTTATAATACTATAATTAACATGTAGTAAAATATATATAATACTATAATTAACATGTAGTAACATATAATATAATACTATAATTAACATGTAGTAACATATATATATAATGCTATAATAAACATGTAGCCCTTTGAAAGATGGGCACTTACACTTGTCCCGATAATTTTTCACCCCAAAATAAATAATTTATTTGATATTATTTTAATTGAATTAAACTTAAGAACATTTTTCTGACCCTCTCTTATTATAGTGATGTTAGCGATTCAATGTCATAACCATTTGTTACAACCTTTGTGTCTTCTAACAACTTTACTTCAGTTGAAAATTGACCATCAAATCCTGTCTGAAACAGTTTCTCTTTTGATTAAAATCAGCAAAAATCATAATAAATAATTGGTAAATATTAAGTGTGATCTCTTAGTAAAGTAACAGCACACCTTTCCTCAACAACACACGTGATTTGAGAGATCATTCATGTCTGGAGCACAAACGCAGCAGGACAAGTTACACGCTGAATGTTTCAGCACACAAACAGGCTCAGCGTAATCAAATGAACCAATGGATTGTTTGCCATTCAAATGCATTATGGCATTTTGTTCAAATTTAAAACACCGTAACTAACTCACTGCATGTACATGTCACGCCCGTGGCCTTTGTAAATTCTTCCACAGTATCTGAGTGACAAGTCTGGACTGTCTAAATATAGCCACATTTAAACAACGGTAAAACTATTTGACCTTTAACTACCGTATGCAAATGAGCTCATGCAGGAAAGATCAGGTGGCAATATTTGAGCGACGGCACACATCTGCAGCGTTTATGAAATGTTAGTCAGTATATCACGAATGATTCTTTCCTCCCTGCAGTGCCACAATCACTCGTCCAGCAACATCTCCAAACGCAAAGGCAACACCTGTCCATGTGTCAGAGTGAATAGAAAACCCCTCATACTGACAGACACGCCAACATGTCCTACGTGTCTCTGTGTGTGTACAACACAAATTCTCCAACCTCACATTTACATGCATCAATCGCTCTGGTCAAACTGTCTGCTCTCGTCTCTGTACCAGTGGCTCAGTTCTGTAATAATGATATATATATACTAAAATGATCATTTTGGTAACTTTAAAAGTAATTAATTATAAATATAGTAATTTTACCAGTTATTTTAACCTGTACTCCTCTGCAATTTTTGTCAAATTTAAAAGCTCACCATTCACACATACATTGGACAAATTGCCCCACCCGGATAAGACTCCAATTATTCATAAATAATATTGTATGTGTTTATAATCTTATAATAAAGAGAACAATTTATTTTTTGGTGACTTTGTAAGCACTGTAAGCATGTAATTCTGGTTCTGTTCACTCTATCTCACCTTGAAAAGTCTCTTATTATTCCACTAGATGGCAGCATGCACTAGAATTCTTTTTCTCTCCATCACAATACACAGATGTGAACTGTAGGGGGCGCTCTAACACATTATACCCCTCACAGATGTGAACTGTAGGGGGCGCGCTAACACATTATACCCCTCACAGATGTGAACTGTAGGGGGCGCTCTAACACATTATACCCCTCACAGATGTGAACTGTAGGGGGCGCTCTAACACATTTTACCCCTCACAGATGTGAACTGTAGGGGGCGCTCTAACACATTTTACCCCTAACAGATGTGAACTGTAGGGGGCGCTCTAACACATTATACCCCTCACAGATGTGAACTGTAGGGGGCGCTCTAACACAGATGTGCTCGTCCATAGACATTCAGTCTAATGTTCGGTTCAAGCAACACCCTCATTATTTCATTGAATATCTCGGCCTCTGAGTGGACTACAAGCTCAATCTAAGTGTCATCAGAAAGCTGAGATCCTCCCCTTTGTGATGATACATAGCATTATATCAACAATGGTCGAAAACATTTGATTCGTTGATTTGTTTTGCATGCCTTTTGTTCTGGACGGCACATTTTGTTCTGGACATCTAAGACATAACATTGGATTATTCACACAAGCAAGCTCACAGACAAGTAAACAATGGCTCATTTGTTTGAAAACTTCCTAAGGTAAAAGCAAATAGCAGTTATCAGAGCATAAATGAGATGTTTGTATTTGATGGTTTACAGAAATCAAATTTCACTTTGTGATGCTTTTGAAAATCTTTTGAACTGTGTAATTAGTGCAACAAAATAAACTGCACAGTCACATTCCTGAGAGTGAGAGCTTTCATTTGATATGTGACTTGTCCATTTATGTGCTATGTGAAGGACTTTAATTTTATATAAATATTTCAACCCCATTACCTCTAGGGGGCGCAAATTTTCAACGCAAATGTTTTCAGGTCTCATTTTGTCATTTATAGTAACATAAATGCAGAAGTGATGTTATCTCTGAATAGTTCAGATTCTAATGGTGCGTTCACATAAAACGTGAATTTTCGCCTTGCATTGCTCGAGCGAGTTTGACCGCTGTGTTATAAATTTGTGTTAAATCTTTCGTTTGCGCAGGTTAGTGTGAACCCATGAGTATTCCTGGTTCTCTTCCAAAAAAGCACAGGAGGAGGGGCTTCAACGACTTGGTTCATAGTAATGTACAACCAATAGCTGAAATCAAGTAGACGCGCATATTTTCAGAACTTACCAGGTCGTCCAACTTCCGTCTCTGTACATGTATGACGTTGTGTCACACAATTCTGGGTGCCAACACACGCTACAACAATGTTTTCATCAATTTTTCCAGATTTCTTCTGCTACGTCATTACTTTTTTAAATTTCTGAATGTTTACTTTAATACTTAACACTACTGTTAAAAACTTAAAGTGGTGTTTTCTTCATTTGTTTATTTCTGCTATTGCTCTAAATGTATTACTTACTGTTTACTTTATCTTAAAAAATTACTTGAGAACTTGAAACAACGTTTACTGGAGTTAGTTAGTATTTTGAGAATTTTTGTATTTTGAGTATTTTGAGTATTTTGAGTAGTTTGAGTATTTTAAGTAGTTTGAGTAGTTTCAGTATTTTGAGTAGTTTGAGTAGTTTGAGTATTTTGAGTAGTTTGAGTAGTTTGAGTATTTTGAGTAGTTTGAGTAGTTTGAGTAGTTTGAGTATTGAGAATCATCAAATGTATTTCATATGAAAAAAAATTGACATTATGGGCTCTATTTTCAAGCAACATCAAATTTTCGTAATTCTAAGTGCAATTTTCGTACCAGCATAAAGCGCAAGTGGGCGTAGGTAGGAGTGTTTGTGGTAACTAGGGCTGGACTGGTAATCTGGCATACCGGGCATTTTTCCGGTGGGCCAACACACTTTTGGTCCGATCAGGGGTGTAATGGCCATTGTGAGAACCGATCGGGCTGGTGGTTCGGCCGCGAAACGTTCCGAATGGGCCGCGATAAGCAACAATGAGCCGCCGCGTTAAGCAGTACATACCACGAAACGGCACCGCGATATGCAGAAAAGGACAGCGAATACGTCCCCCACTGTCTGACCCTCACTGATGTGAGCACGGGACTTCAAATGACTAATGACACATCTGAGGAATATTCTTGACATGAAGCCACCAAAAGGAAAACTTAAAGAGACTATGAATGACACAATGATCTGTTTGTTACTAGTATACAAGGAAAAACAGCAACATAATCCCATTGTCATATATGCATATATGTAGTCTGCAGATTCAATTAACTGTTGTATCAAACGAGTTATTGCGATCACAGCTCTATTACCACTGAGCCCGAGAGCAAAACACTTCACCACAAACACTCAAGGAGCAATTAGTGTTTATGAAACTTCTGATTAAAAACCAGCCACTAACAATTAAACATATTATACGTCTTTACAATAAGTAAGTTCAACATTGTGTGCATTAATTATCTTGGTCCAAAATCAAAATCAAAATACATCGTTTTAATGACTAGGTCAGTTCGTTTTGTTCATTCAACTTTAATCAGTTTGGACGAGTTTCAAACAGAGTTTACCAGGTAAATGGTTTGGGTTAATCAGAGGTGGTGTAAATATTTCCCTCGGCTCTAATAACACGTTGGCTTTATGAAACCTCATCTGACATGAGCTTTGAGAGCATTTCAAAACACACACACAGGCTACGAGCAGAATGGAAATTAGCGTGGCCTTCTATTACAAGTAGGACATTGGAGATTTCGAATTTCAGAGTTGAACAGTTAAAGCACCTCGGCAACTTACCACGAGGTTCCCGATAACCATGACCAGCATAAAGACCAGGAGGCACAGCGGCTGTCCAGCCACTTCCATACAGTCCCACATGGTCTCGATCCATTCTCCGCACAACACCCGGAACACGATGAGAAATGAGTGAAAGAAGTCCTTCATGTGCCAGCGCGGCAGCGTACAGTCCTTTGAGATCTTACACACGCACGACTCGTAGTTCTTGCCGAACAGTTGCATGCCGACCACGGCGAAGATGAAGACGATGATGGCCAGCACCAGTGTGAGGTTTCCCAAAGCTCCTACCGAATTCCCAATGATCTTTATCAGCGTGTTCAGGGTCGGCCATGACTTCGCCAGCTTGAAGACCCTCAGCTGTAGAGGAACACGAAGAAGAGTTTTCAATGGCATTTCATTATAAACGTGGTAATGGAGAACATTTTTTAACTGCTCTGTTTTCGGTGGAGGAAAGCTAGTGTGGATGAGAGGCGTACTGTATAAGTGTGCACAATTATTAGGCAACTCAATTACAAAAATAATTTCTCAATTGTTTATCCTCCATTTTTAGAGGAGGTGCAACAAATAAGTGACACAAAATGACAATTAAATAACATTTTTGGCCTTTCAAAAATATTCTGGCCAAAATAGCCACCCTTCTTTTCAATAACGGCCATGAGCCGTCCATCCATGAGTCCGTCAGATTCTTGATCTGTTCACGATCAACTTCCGCTGAAGCAGCGACCACGGCCTCCCAAACACTGTTCAAAGAGGTGTAATGTCTTCCTTCACATTTGAGAAGGACCCACACGTTCTCAGGTGAGGAAGGGGGGGCCAAGTCATTATTTGGGCATCTTTGAGGCCCTTTCTGGCTAGCCAAGCAGTGGAGTACTTGGATGCATGTGATGGAGCGTTGTTCCACATAAAGATCACGGCCTTCTTGAATGCTGAGGACTTCTTCCTGTAACACTGCTTGAAGAAAGTACTTCACAGAAACTGGCAGTAGGTTTGAGAGTTGAGTTTCAGTCCATCTTCAACTCAAGGTCCAACTACCTCATTCTTAATGATAGCAGCCCATACCAGTACCCCTCCACCACCTTGCTGGCACCTGACTCGATGTGGTGTCCATTAGTGATCCATCCACGGTCCCGTCTGTCTGGTCCATCAAGAGTCACTCTCAATTCATCTGTACATAAAATCCATCTTCATGTATTTCTTTGCCCAATCTTGACGCTTCAACTTGTGAATATATTCAGTGATGGTCGTGTTTTGGCCTTCTTGACCGTGCCCATGTCTCTGAGCACAGGGCACCTTGTACTTCTGGCCACTCCAGGTAGGGTGCAGTTCTGGAGTATGGTGGCATTGGAGGATAATGGGTTCCTGGTAGCTTCACCTTTAGTTCTTCTCAAGTCTTTGGCAGTTAATTTGCACCTTTTCTTCTCCATGCGTGTTTTGCGCCCCAGTTGACTTTCCGCAACTTGACGTTTGATTGTCCGGTGGTCACGCCTCAATAGTTTAGCTATTTCAAGAGGGTTACATCCGTCTGAAAGGATTTACTTTGAACTTTTTTGGCCCATTTTACCTGAGGTAATGAAGCTGCTTAATAATGATGCACACCTTGATATAAGGGGTTAGTCAGTTTCACCAAACCCTCCCTCATTACACAAACACACACCACCTGAAAATGATTGAATCCACTAAGCATTGACGTTTATATGGTTTGGAGTTGGAAAATGTTTGGTGGTTCTAGCGGTGCAGAAATGACACGCTTTAAGAACTTGAAACATGGTGCATTACCAGTCTGAATGATCGTAAGACGGACAGACCCTCGACGTTCGACAGACCCAACTCCATCAGACTCAAGCTGACAATGAGACTGTCGAAGATGTTCCATCCCTGCTGGAAGTAATAGTACGGATCCAGAGCGATGATCTTCAGAACCATCTCTGCTGTGAAGATACCTGTGAACACCTGAGAACCACATGAGACAAAGATGAGACACAATATACAGCCAAAAGTGCGTGGACGCCCGCTTGTAATGAACAGGACTTGCCATTACATTTGTTCATACGTTTTTGACGATTCAAGGAAACTCTGTGGTTTCATAGCACTTCGTTGCCATGGACACCAGGATGCAACATACAAGGTGTGCGCTACATCCACGACAGGCCTGTTGTTTCTGTTCTCATGTGACTGTGATACGTGACAATGAAACAGGAAGTGAACGGGAGGGGTGAACTGCACATCTGAGACAAACAGACCTCTGTGAAAATCACCAGACTGCCTCACATCCCATAATTAACTCTTTCATCTAGGCATTAAACAGAGATCTGGCAAAACGTCTCACAAAATCACGTCCACATCACATTTCACCTCCAAAACAAAACCAAAGAAATACAAATTGATTTTTCATTATTTTCATGAAAATGTCCTCCTAAAATCTATGCTTTGAATGTTTTCCTTTGTTTTTTTTTGTTGTTTTTTTTTCATTATTCTTGATTATAATTCTCATTAAATTCTCTTTTTGGTAATAATGCTTTAATCTTCCCTTAATTTTCAGCAAACAAAATCCCATAAAACTAGGGGTTTCAATCTTGGGTCTATGAAAGCACTGCAAGGATAAACAAACAGGAAATAATTCTCGAAATTCTGAATATACATTTATAAAGCTGAATATTTAGTTGTGAGTCTGAACTTAATAGGTATAAATCTGCATATATAATTGTAAGCATGAATATATCGCTGTAGACCCTGAATATTTAGTTACACCTCTGAATATATATTTATAAATCTGAATATGACGATTAATCTAAATATGACGATTAGTCTGAATATGATGATTCATCTGAATATGATAATTAATCTGAATATGACGATTAGTCTGAATATGATGATTCTTCTGAATATGATGATTCATCTGAATATGACGATTAGTCTGAATATGATGATTAGTCTGAATATGATTAATCTGAATATGATGACTAATCTGAATATGACGATTTATCTGAATATGATGATTAATCTGAATATGATGATTCATCTGAATATGACAATTAGTCTGAATATGATGATTCATCTGAATATGATGATTAATCTGAATATGACGATTAATCTGAATATGACGATTAATCTGAATATGATGATTAATCTAAATATATAGCTGTAAATTCAAATATTAAGTTATTTATATGAGCAGTTAGTTATAAATGCAAATATATACTGTAGCTATAGTTCTAAATATATATTCAAAATCCAAATATATAGTTATAAATCTGAATATTTAAATGTATCTCTGAATGTACAGTATAAATGTAAATCCTAAACACATTTCAATGAACATCAGATATTCTGTTAAACAATATACAGTATAATGTTAGTTAATGTTTTAATGAAAAGGTATAATAAAGTGTCCCCTTTTTCTCCCCAATTTGTAATGCCCAATTCCCAATGCGCTCTAAGCCCTCGTGGTGGCGTAGTGACTCGCCTAAATCTGGGTGGCGGAGGATGAATCTCAGTTGCTTTAATGTCTGAGATCTCAATCCATGCATTTTATCACGTGACTTGTTGAGCGCGTTACCACGGAGACGTAGCGCATGTGGAGGCTTCACGGTATTCTCCGCGGCATCCACGCACAACTCTCCACACGCCCCACTGAGAGCGAACCACATTATAGTGACCATGAGGAGGTTACCCCATGTGACTCTACCCTCCCTAGCAACCAGCCCAATTTGGTTGCTTAGGAGACCTGGCTGAAGTCACTCAGCACGCCCTGGGATTCAAACTCACGACTCCAGGTTTGATAGTCAGCGGCAATACTCGCTGAGATACCCAGAACCCCCATTTTAACAGATACTAACATGACGTACACATACTGTACAATCAAAATAATTGATCATACATTTTTCGCAGAACAATAATTGTCATGAAAATAATGTAGTAATGCAAAGAAAAAAAAAATATTGTTCTAAAAAATTTTATGCAAAATATAATTTTTTTATATATATTTTTTTTATTCCTTCTTTTTTTTGGGAGGGGTGTAATACGACCCTGACATGTTCTTGGCTAGTTCTGTGAGCCTGTATTTAAATCAGTAGTTAAATTCCAGTCTATAGTGAGTCATTTTCAAATCACTGATGAGATGTTGGCGAGCAGAACAGCTTCATATTGATGCATCATCAGTCATGTGTCCCGAGAGCCGCGGCGCTTATGCCGCCCAGTGCAAATATTACTGACAGTAACTGCGCTTGAAATCTCCCATAGCTGCTTAAGTAAGCAACATGCATGCTCACAGATTCAATGTGACTGCGTTTGGAGAGGCATCAGACACCTCAAGAGCCCCTCCGCTTGCATTCACCTTTGAACAAAGGAGCTAATCGCACATTAGCATTTACATGAAGCACTTAACTCAGCATAGAGTTATCATGATAGTCTCCTACTGAACGCTGCCGTGATGGCGTTAACTCGCGGGGACAGGGTTCTTATTTAAGCTTACATCTAGATTTTATTTCATTGTCTTTTCAATTGATTCTTTCATTAAGATCGTTTACAGCGACCCAGGGTTGCACAACACAACCAAACTAGCCACAAAAGGCTTAACACAAAGCAAAACCCATAAAACGATTAAATTAAGCCACAACATGGCAGAAAAAACTGCAAAACGATCAAATTAAAGGGATAGTTCACCCAAAAATGGAAATTCAGCCATTGTTTACTCATCCCTGTGTTGTTATAAGTCTATTTGACTTTCTTTCTTTTTCTGAACACAGAGGAAGACACTGTATAAAATGCTGTGCTCAGTGATGTCATACAATGTCGGTTTATGGTGACCACCTCTTCAAACTCAATCATAGTCAGACGTCTGATCAATTATTGTGTGCGACTCATGTCTTGTTCTGAAGGAATACAATAAAGTTTGGTAAGAAACAAACTGAAATCCAACATATGATTAAGTGAAACTCTTGACCGACTATTGATCTTCTGTGCCCGTTCATGAGACAGCCTGTATGTGAGATTTAGAGCTCCTTGCACGAGAGCAACATTAGTTACGCAGTATGCGCGAGATCGGGCGTTCAAGCGAAAATGTGCTTGTTTCGCTTCAACAGGTCCACCAGCGATACTAACAACAGATAACACAACATAGCTGCACACAAACCAGAGAACAGAACTTACAAACATGTCTGAAGAGTAGATGCATTTCTATGCCCAGCCTTATTTTTTTGAGTACTTGATCAAACAGAGAGATGCGGCTGACCGTAGATACAGACACATCGTGTCATACTCAGACATGCAATAAAAGTTATCTTTTCTATGTCAATCAGAGTTTTTGTCCTAAGCAGCTGTGATGAGCGATGGGACATTGTGTCTATTGCTTGGTTTCTATATTTGCCGTTGCACCCGGTAAACCCGTCCGCAACAGGCACCGGTCCAAAATACAATGCGTGGTGCCGGGCAATTGTCAGAGTAGCCGCTGGAGATTCTGGTGCCCCCCAAGGGAGATGGTGCCCTACATAGACTGTGTAATATGCGTATAGGGAGCGGCGGTACTGGAAGCTACCTTCACCCTCCTCCCTCACTGTTTGATTGAAAAACAAGGCTGGGCATAGAAATGCATCTATTCTTCCACTGCAAACTCTTCAGATATGTTTGTAAGTTCTGTTCTCTGGTTTGTTTGTAGCTATGTTGTGTTATCTGTTGTTAGTATCGCTGGTGGACCCGAAACAAAGCACGTTTTCGCTTGAACGCCCCATCTCGCACATACTGCGTAACTAATGTTGCTCTCGTGCAAGGATCTCTAAATCTCACATACAGGCTGTCTCATGAACGGGCACAGGAGGTCAACCGTCGGTCAAGAGTTTCACTTAATCATATGTTGGATTTCGGTTTGTTTCTTACCGAACTTTATTGTATTCCTTCAGAACAAGACATGAGTCGCACACAATAATTGATCAGACGTCTGAATATGATTGAGTTTGAAGAGGTGGTCACCATAAACCGACATTGTATGACATCACTGAGCACAGCATTTTTTTTTTTTACAGTTTCTTCCTTTGTGTTCAGAAAAAGAAAGTCGTTGTGACGATGAGGGCGGGGCTGGGGCGTGTGAGCGCAAGGCCGGCCCCCAATCGAGGTAATCAGTCGGAAAGGGATAAGGCAGAGTCAGATGCGGCAGTTCGAGCGAGAGAGAGCCACACGCAGCTGCCGTATTCATTAAAATATTACTTTGACACTTCGTCCGGTTCCCGCCTCCTCCTTGCTCATTGGTCCCGGGTTTTGGCACCAATGCAACAGGGTTAGGATGGGCAAGGAGGAGGCGGGAACAGTCAAAATAATGAAAAAAACACAAAAACACGGCAGCTGCGTGTGGCTCTCTCTCTCTCTCGAACTGCCGCATCCGGCTCGGCCTTATCCCTCTCTGACTGATTACCCCGATTGGGGGCCGGCCGTGTGCTCACACGCCCCAGCCCCGCCCTCCTTGTCACACTCATATAGGGTTAAAACAACACATGTGAACTAATCCTTTAAGCCACAAAAGCCATTATTTCCGTTGTGTTGTGGCCTAATTTTGTTGTGCTTTCAGCTTATATTTGCTTTGCTAATTTGGTGGTGTCGTGCACCGCTGGGCCACCAGAGTTTTTACCTTTTCTTTCATTTAAAGCCATTTTAGGGCTAAAACGAATGAATTAAGTGGTCATTATAGTAGGACTATCATTGTTATCTAGTTGCATTTTTCAAATGTTACAATTAAATGAGTATCAAAAATTCAAGCTTAAATTCATATGTTGGTTGCTTTTATTTGAGTTAACAAAAATGTTTGCATTTCGTTTTATGCTAACGATTATAACTGTGCTGCGATTGTGTAGGCGGGTGTTTCTAAAGTCTGTTGGGCGTATCAGAAAAACGAACTGTGACAGCATGAACCCCAGAGTCTAAACTGTGGGCACTATGATGAGCGAGCAAGTGACGAGACACGGTTGGACACTTTCAAATGACGTCATCCTGTTTGTGTTGAGAACGTTTGATGCTTGTGAAGGAAATAATGTAACCAAATGCCTCAAACGGTTATCAGTGACTTTTGCCACAACACAGGAGCTGTGTTTGCTCTCCACGATTGGACGGATCTTAATTCACTCTCAACGATGTCTCATCTGCGCTCAGATTTGCCAAGATACCAAAGTCTGCCATCAAAAGTCCAAAACTCTTTTTGAGACATTTCTTATTTTGTTCTTTTGATATAAATCTGAGCTATCCACATTCATTTTCCAGCTCTATAATCTTACTAAACGTCAACAAAAAGTTCAATTAAACGGAGCAACCTCTGAGCAATATGATAGTCCACTGGGTGTCAAATGTTTATAACCAGTCATCTTTGCAGTGTTAGTGTGATTTTCCTACCAAAGACAAACAACAACGTGACCTGTGACTCTCGCCCGTCAGAACCTCAGGCTTGAGTGGATCAAGACACACTAAAACACGTGTGACTCGTGGCAGAGCTGGTTCCCATGCATCCTGACTCACATGGTGCCTTAGGCAAGATCAGACCTGATGAGCCTCCCCAAACCCACAACAAACAAACAAATAAATAATAAATACGTTTAAAAATGATGAACTTATTTGTAGCGATTAAAGGAATAATCCGGGATAAAGTTCAGATCAACCGACAGCATTTGTGACATAATGATGATTGCGACTCATCCCTCCTTTTCTTTAAATGTGTGTTCCAGTAAGACACTTCCAATGCAAGTCAATGGGGTTTAATCTGTAACATTAAAATACTCACTGATACAAAAGACATGAACAATATGTGTGTTGACATGATTTTACATAAGTCATAAAATCACTTAATAACCACATCTGTGGAAAGATATAGACAATTTTACAACTATAACCCCGAAAAAGACAGTAAAAACGATGATTTAAACAACTTTACAGCTTAAATAAGATGAGTTTTAACAGATTAATTCATGTAAGTGCTTTTATTAAATTATAAGCGTCACATTTCTGCCTTTAAACCCTCCAAATATTGACCTCATTGACTTATATTGTAAGTGTCTCACTGGAACACACATTTGTGCTTTATTTATAGAAAAGGAGCGACGAGTCGAAATTGATTTTTGGAAAGATCAACATTCCCCCACCAATGCTGTCGATTGAGCTGAACTTGCATTGAACCCGGAATAATCCTTAATGGGAAGACAATCACAATATAACTATCAAACGATAAGCCTATTATTTAATTCTACCACAGATCTACATTTATTTGAGAATTTATCTGGCACAAAAATAGTTCTGAACATTGAACAACTAGAGAGTTCTCACTTAATCATGCTTCATTAAACATCCATTTATAATAGCGTCAACTAAATAAACAGCGATAAACAGCTACTATTACATAAATATTTTGCACCAAAAATAATATCATAATAAATAAATCCATTCTGTAATTCGGCCGAGTGGGGTTGATTTCAGGGTACACAAACTTTTGCATTCAACACATCGATTTCCCGTGTTGAGGTTCACCCTTTCGAATGCCTGGACAAATATCTCTCCAACATAGTCTGTAACTAACAGCTCCGATAGTCAGTGGTCTTCGTTTTAATCAAGACATGACAAGTTGATAATGACGTCATTCACGCACAAACTAACAGACGTGACCACCGCAGCACACGGCTATATTTACAGTCACCCGGCCTGTTCGTTTCACCCCATCACTGAGGAAAACTCAACACCTTTACAGCTCAGTGGACAGCAGGACACGATCAGTCAAGTGAAGAGAGCCGTATTGATCCGAGCATCACTGTCCTGATATGACTCGCGTCTAGATGTAGCACACAGCATGTTTTCTCTTTAAACAACTTGACTCTAGAAAACAGACATGCTGAAGGCTGACACAACATCTGTTGTCATGCACTGAATACTACTTATTTCAAGAAGACAATACAGACATTCAGCATACTGCCATACTACTCACACTTTCATCTGAAGGAATGCAGTATACAACACTACAGTGCACTGTATACAACATGCTAACATGCTAACAACATGCTATTACTAAAATTCTAGGCATGTAGAAAGCAGTACACTAGTATTCCATTCCATATATTGCATTTAAAATAATAATATTATTATGATACAAAATAATTAATAATACAAACAATAAAAATTAATAATATTTAATATAAATATCTAAAACGTATTACAAAAAAATGACTTACATAAATTGAATCAAATAATAAAATATTTGAATAATTTAATAAAATTTTTATTACAAATAAATGTTAAAAAAAAAAAAAAATGAATCGGTATAGGTCAAATTATATTGGTGCATCCCTAGTGACAAAATATAATAAAGGTGAAATCAGCATAGGTCAAAATATTTATTAAATAAAAAATATTAAAATATTAACATATTAACATATTAGTATAATACAATTATTAATTTTTTTTTAAATAAAATTTAGAATTAAATTAGTATAGGCTAAAGTTCTGTATTAGTGCGTCCCATCAATTAAATTATTAAAATAGTAACATATTAGTATAACACATTACAAATATTTTTAATCATAAAATCAGCATAGGAAACATGTCTAAATTGGTGCATCCCTAGTGAGAAAAATAAGTGAATGTTTGAATTGCATGATGTAAACAGGGATCGTTTAGGTCTTGAGAAACGTTTTTTATAAGTTTTCTCGATTTACATAGAAAAACAATGGGATAACAGTGCAAATGGACGCAAAAACATGTTTGGCGTGAACGGCCCCTTAGAGACACTCTGTTGCTCACCAGGTTCCCCACAGACAACATCCTGTTGAAGTCATCAGTCATGGGATAATGTTCCAGAGCCATGAAGAGCGTGTTGAGAACGATGCAGATAGTGATGGCCAGATCTAGGAACGGATCCATCACCATGAACTTCATCCACTCCTTCACCTTCAGCCAGCCCGGACAACACGTCCACACCAGGTACTTCTGAGCAAACGTGTACCAGCACGGGTGACACTTCTGCTGGGCCTCCTCCAGTTCTGTTAGAACAAACATTTGAGATACAGTTTCATCATTTCTAAAATCACTGTAAAATCCACAAGAAGGTTTTGCAATGTTTCTTTGCAGCAATTAAGGCTTAGCAAGAACCCTCAACATATCAAGAACCATGTTTGGCTGTATAATGTTCTCGAGCTGCAATATCAAGGTCTTGATGGTCATCACAGGTTCTTCAGATTAGTATTTTGCTTTCTGTGTTCTTTAAAGCTCCATGAAGACAAATGGATTTGTAAAGAACAAGAATAATAAAAAGTTATTTGGGGAACTTGAATATGTTCTCCTATGGCATCCAACCACAGAACCCTTTTAAGTTCTATTTGGAACCTTTATTTTGAAGAGTGTAGCTAACAACCTTAAAGGTGCTGTCAGCAGGGAAAACTCCCTATTTATGAGGAAAGCTCTACTAGAGTGGTTAGGGTTTGTTTTAGGGGTAGGGTTAGGGCTGGGTTAAACTTCCCCTGACCAATCCGGTAGTGCTCTCCGGGTCAATATTTCTACGTCGTCCAATCAGGTATCGCTTTCCTCATGCATATGATGTCACGGTACCGGCATGCGTGCCAGCTCACACTATTGTTTGTTTTTTCTCCCTCGTGTCTCACAGGTGGAGCCGACATGTGCGATCATGCTGATCGATCTCGAGGAGACGCTGATCACGTTAATGAATTACTTGCCCACTTCCACCTGCTTCCCTCTGATTGCACTCCCTACTTATTTCCTTGTGTTTCCCTCTTTCTTTGCCAGTTTATTGTTCGCTGTTTGCTGTCATGTCTAACGTTTCTCTCTTGTGCTAGTTGGAGTGTGCTCGCGTATCTGTTGGTTGTCTATCTATCTATAGAGGTGCGGTTACCTGCCTGCTTGCGGTAACTCACACCAGTTGCTGCCCAGTACTTTGGAGGAGGAAGCCTCGGTATCTGCCCACGTCTTGGGAGATTCGTCTGGGTTTCGCATCACACCACACAAGCTTCAACGGACTCTCTTCGGATTTCTAAACACACTAATTCCTACCAGCGGCTTGTTGGATCAGCCGTCTGCGGCCGGCGCTGGAAGCGCCTATCTGTGACTCTCATTCTACTAGTTCGGCTTGTTGGATCAGACATCAGCAGCCGGCGCCGGGAGCACCATTCAGTTACTTCACATTCTGTCAATAAATACTATATATTTGTCATCTCTGCTTTTGGGTCCTTTATCCTCCCCTGCCCCCAACCGTGACATATGAATGATGCTTCCCTCTGTAATTCTACGTTTTGGAAATTCGAATGCCATTAGCGATTTCAGCCATTTTGCTAACTTTAACCACACACCCTCTCTCCTAAACTCCGCCCCCTCCAACCCGATGTCACCAAACCTGAATGCTCAAAATGATTGACAGGCAGAGAGCATTTCTAATCGGATATACAATAGATTAACGTGGTCAGATTTTTGTTTGCCGTCACAAAGTCAGGACAACTATTTCAGTGATATTTGTCAGGTATTGTGACATTTTATGAAACAGCACCTTTAAACAACTGCGATCAATAGTTAAAGAAGACATGTTTGTAAAAGTGTAACTTTATGTGTTGTAAGGGTAGTCTATTTAGCTGTCTAGTTTTAAATACATTAAAACAGCAGATCTTTAGAGGCCACATGGAGAGTGTTTCTAAAGTTGGATTAGTGAGGATGTAGCCTTAGATTGGCTTCGAACATGGCTCATCCATTCATAATTTCAATCTGGAAGTTCAAAATACGCCTTGGAAATGCTAAACAAGTGTTAACATTTAAAAACCTCTGGAAATAAATGACTCGACAATTTATGGATTAGCAGTGACATTCTTGTGGGTTGTAGCACACTCCACTTTAACTAGGTCACTACGACGGAAAGCATTTTGTTTTTCTACCTTAGGTTGGATCAAACTCAGACAAACACTGATGTGTGCTCAGAGGGATGCTGTAACTGTTCTTATGAGAAATGAACACAGAGGTTTGCTGAATCTAGATTCAGGTCTGCAGCACTAATGTGCTACAAAATGCTGCGACGAGTCGCTGCGCTGATGTTGTGATCCACAGCGGGTTCAGTCGACCTGTCACTGTTTATTTCATCTTTCAGAAAAGAAACTGACCAACACATAGACCTTCAGTGAACAGCTTAAACAGCTTTTGTTCTGCTTAAACCAGCATGAGCCAAACACCTTTAACATTTATCTCCTTCATTATTTAGTGCTTATAACATGCTGAATTATAGCACAAATTAATAACAATTTATAAACGTAGTAGTTCAGGCACTAAATTCTTATTGGATTAGCCAAGTTATAAGTAGCAGTAAAACAGCCACACATTCTATATTAATATGGCAATGTGCTATATTGAATGCAATCGTAAACAGCCTACGGTTACAATAATGAACTATATTACTGTAGAGTTGAATTTCCCCAATCAGCCTGATGGCGGCACGCAAGGGATAAAGGCGGCCGGTGACGACAGTTCGAGAGTTAGAGAATTACAGGTTGTTTATGTTTGTGTTCTTCGTTTAATTCTTCATTAAACTCGGAAGGAGGAGGGATACCCGTCGCAGTGTCCTCGACACTGCCGTCCACCCAGGGGAGTGCCGCTGCCATCCGCCGGGGGACAGAGTAGCCCGACCGCCCGGACGCGGGAACAGCCGCTGTCCGTGAGGCGAGTGGGGACTGGACTCCCCAACCGCCTAGAGCGAAGGAGCCGCTGCCAGGGGCAGAGAAGCGCCCTGCCGTCCCCCAGAAATGCAGAGGGGTCGAGAAGACCACCGTCCACGAGGGGAGGAGGGAAGTGACTCCCCAACCAGGGGCGGAGGAGTGTCCCCACGGGTCGCCGGGAACGCGGAGGGGCGTTCTGTCCGCTGGGGGTCGGTCAGACTCCGGTACGCCCGGGGAGGAGCGGCTGCCGTCTGCCTGAGAGGGTGGACGAGTGATCGGGGACCACGCGGTGGTGCATCAGAGAACCGGTGAGTTTCTTTTTCCTCTCTCTCTCTGTTGCTCCGTGTTGGCCTTTACCTCGCCTATTTTGTTTTTGTTGTTGTTTTTGCCCTCCTGTCTCCTCCCAGGTTGAGCAAGGTGGCGACTGTAGTAGAACGGTGGGGATCGAACCAGCAACCTCCTGATTACCAGTTATGTGCTTTAGTCCACTACGCCACCACCACTCCATATGTTTGATAGAGCATTTTAATATATAAATAAAAATTGGTATCTTACGATCTATCACATGTTTGTGCGTATCCTCTGACATAAAGTGCTCATTAGTGTAAATGTGTCCTCGTGCTGTCTTGCCGTGTCAGCTTTCACATGCGTGATAACGAGGATTGGCATTTTCTCAAGCTAGCATATCTAAATTCAGAACGTAATGCATTTCTTCTGTTAGCAAGTTTTGTGCTGACCAATCAAGAGGCCAGAAAAGACTCAAAAAAATATGTGTCGTTTTCGTTCACAGATGGCATTTCATGAGCAGTGCAGCTCTCTGTTATCCGGAGAGAACTTTAACCTTGTCATTGTTTCTCCTGATAAAAAGACTCCAGTAATCTCACTTATGTGTCCTCTAGAGTTTCAGTAGATAACAAAGATATCTTAATATGAACATTTGTCATAAAACTCTTCCGAGACCAAACCATCTTGCCCTTGTTTCCCAAAAGCATCGTAAGCCTGTAAGTAGCTCTAAGAAATGCATAAAATAGATGAATGAATGAACAGATAAGAGAACTAGTAAATAAATAAATTACACTGAAATCCTGAAATATAGTGCGCTAGGGGGAATTTTGCATTAGTTAAAATGCACATTTACTCATAGCACATGCACGTACGGTCAAAACATTTCATCGTTTTGCAAATAAACTGTTTCCATCACCTAAATGCACTTGATGCGACTGGTTTAATGCAAGGACCGACCTTGGCACGCAGTTCTTTGAACAAAGCCCTTGACATTCAGATGTGTTTAACCCAGTCTGGTCTCACAGAAATTACGTGAGCATTGCAATGTTTTTTGCAAAACTGAAATGACGTGCTTCATAACACATTCGGCTGCACTTTTCAAGTGAAATATCCAGCAGGGGCGCCAAAACTGAGCAAAATCCAAACACACAGTTGCTGTAGCGCCTCTAGTGTTCACTTCACCTGGAAACTGAGGGAATCGTATCTGGAAACATGTAGAACAAGTTTTGCGCAAGTGTATATAGAGTCGCTTTTTCACTATGAGACCAGGTTGGCATCACCCTCAGCTGCTGGTTTAAGTGGGTCCTATCAATTCACAAGAACGGTTTTGAACGCGGGCGCTCCCAGGTTTGCGAAGGCATTTCAGCCCTCATTATGTCACATACTGTATTACACTTATTCTGCGGCATCTCCGGGCAGCATTTAAAGGTGTTGTAAGCGATTTATTGAGGCTTAATGCCAGTTTTATGCCATGTTGTTCACAAAAGTTGTCAGTTGAGGGCGTTGTTTTGCTGCTCTTGTTTTTAAAAAACGTTTCTGCCCTTAATAAAGCTCATCTGGTATCTTTGGAGGGTGGAGTTTTGGGGATAGGGGGCGTGGCTAATCCAACGGCTCAGTCTCATGGAAGTAGAACGGCTGAAATCGCTTACGTTAAAAAACGTTTCTGCTGTTAATAAAGCTCATCTGGTATCTTTGGAGTTTTGGGGATGGGGGCGTGGCTAATCCAACGGCTCAGTCTCATGAAAGTAGAACGGCTGAAATCGCTTACGTTAAAAAACGTTTCTGCCCTTAATAATGCTCATCTGGTATCTTTGGAGGGGGGAGTTTTGGGGATGGGGGCGTGGTTATTCCAACGGCTCAGTCTCATGGAAGTAGAACGGCTGAAAACGCTTACGTTAAAAAACGTTTCTGCCCTTAATAAAGCTCATCTGGTATCTTTGGAGGGCGGAGTTTTGGGGATAGGGGCGTGGCTATTCCAACGGCTCAGTCTCATGGAAGTAGAACGGCTGAAATCGCTTACGTTAAAAAACGTTTCTGCCCTTAATAAAGCTCATCTGGTATCTTTGGAGGGCGGAGTTTTGGGGATAGGGGGCGTGGCTAATCCAACGGCTCAGTCTCATGGAAGTAGAACGGCTGAAATACGCTACGTTAAAAAGCGTTTCTGCCCTTAATAAAGCTCATCTGGTATCTTTGGAGGGCGGAGTTTTGGGGATAGGGGCGTGGCTAATCCAACGGCTCAGTCTCATGGAAGTAGAACGGCTGAAATCGCTTACGTTAAAAAACGTTTCTGCCCTTAATAAAGCTCATCTGGTATCTTTGGAGGGCGGAGTTTTGGGGATAGGGGCGTGGCTATTCCAACGGCTCAGTCTCATGGAAGTAGAACGGCTGAAATCGCTTACGTTAAAAAACGTTTCTGCCCTTAATAAAGCTCATCTGGTATCTTTTGAGGGCGGAGTTTTGGGGATAGTGGGCTTGGCTAATCCAACGGCTCAGTCTCATGGAAGTAGAACAGCTGAAATCGCTTACGTTAAAAAACGTTTCTGCCCTTAATAAAGCTCATCTGGTATCTTTGGAGGGCGGAGTTTTGGGGATAGGGGGCGTGGCTAATCCAACGGCTCAGTCTCATGGAAGTAGAACGGCTGAAATCGCTTACGTTAAAAAACGTTTCTGCTGTTAATAAAGCTCATCTGGTATCTTTGGAGGGTGGAGTTTTGGGGATAGGGGGCGTGGCTAATCCAACGGCTCAGTCTCATGGAAGTAGAACGGCTGAAATCGCTTACGTTAAAAAACGTTTCTGCCCTTAATAAAGCTCATCTGGTATCTTTGGAGGGGGGAGTTTTGGGGATGGGGGCGTGGTTATTCCAACGGCTCAGTCTCATGGAAGTAGAACGGCTGAAATCGCTTACGTTAAAAAACGTTTCTGCCCTTAATAAAGCTCATCTGGTATCTTTGGAGGGCGGAGTTTTGGGGATGGGGCGTGGTTAATCCAACGGCTCAGTCTCATGGAAGTAGAACGGCTGAAATCGCTTACGTTAAAAAACGTTTCTGCCCTTAATAAAGCTCATCTGGTATCTTTGGAGGGCGGAGTTTTGGGGATAGGGGGCGTGGTTAATCCAACGGCTCAGTCTCATGGAAGTAGAACGGCTGAAAACGCTTACGTTAAAAAACTTTTCTGCCCTTAATAAAGCTCATCTGGTATCTTTGGAGGGCGGAGTTTTGGGGATAGGGGCGTGGCTATTCCAACGGCTCAGTCTCATGGAAGTAGAACGGCTGAAATCGCTTACGTTAAAAAACGTTTCTGCCCTTAATAAAGCTCATCTAGTATCACTGGAGGGCGGAGATTTGGGGATAGGGGGCGTGGCTAATCCAACGGCTCAGTCTCATGAAAGTAGAACGGCTGAAATCGCTTACAGCACCTTTAATAAAACGAGGTACAGATGCTTACTTTCTATTTTATGTCAAATCAAGCTGGTTGAAATCATTCTTTGAGGTATGAGTGTACAATAAAACCACTGTTTTAAACCTTTACGAAATGATTGAATTGTTAAAAGTGCTCAGGGATGCGTCTAGCTCCTCATGGCACCCAGGTGATGTCACAGTCCGACTGTGTCATAATGAAGAGGGAGTGGGGTGGGTTACACCTCTCCTCAGAAAACAACAGCGAGTGAAGTCTCAGTGGACAATATTAACCGTGAGCGGATGGAGATGATGCTACTGTCCTTGCACGCACCTCACAAAAAATATTCAGAGTGTTTTATGCACATGCAGAGTTGTTTCAAGACTAATATCTCATTGTAGTTTGATGTGTTGTTGTTTGTTTGCTGTGGAGTTGTTTGTTACCTTCCATGGCATCAGTGATGTAGCTGGTGGCGCTCAGAGCCCGGTCACGGCCCCCCAGGGGCTGTTGGGGTAGAAGCATACAGCTCAGCTCACTGGTGGAGTTGCGTCCCTGTAAGATGTAAAAGATGCAGTCAATATAATGAGGATCAGATTGATAGAATTGGGTGCTTTCCATTTCAAGTTGCTTATGCCAACATTACTTAACCCTTTAAACTTTGACCTTGGTGGTGAAGAAGCTCTCATTTTACCAGTCGGTGTGCGTTCCAACCCTCACCTAAGGTCATGAGCTTTGGGTAGTGACCGAAAGAATAAGATCACTAATACAAGTGGCCGAAATGAGTGTCAGGACTCATCCTAAGGGCTAGGGTGTGAAGCTCTGACATCCGAGAGGAGCTCGAAGTAGAACCGCTGCTTATCCACGTTGAAAGGAGCCAGTTGAGGTGGTTAAGGCATCTGAATATGATGCCATCTGTAAGCCTGTTTCGGGCATGTCCAACAGGGAGGAGGTCCAGGGAAAGACCTAGAATGTGCTGGAGGGACTATATCTCTCGACTGGCCTGGGAATGCCTCGGAGGATGTGGCCATGGAAAAGGATGAATGGGATGCTTTGCATAGTCTGCTGCCACAGCTACCTGGTCCCGGATAAGCAGTCGAAGATGGATGGATGGATATTTATAATTATTTAATCATTATTAATGTAATTATTGTTAATTGAGGGTCCTTCTCATCAATTATTTAGCTATGCAATTAATTGTGATTAATCTGCAAATTTTTGTTCCTACCCTCACCTATGGTCATGAAGGTTGGGTCATGACCGAAAGAACTAGGTCACGAGTACAAGCGGCCGAAATAGGCTTCCTCAGAAGGGTGGCGGGCTTCTCCCTTAGAGATAGGGTGAGGAGCTCAGTCATCCGTGAGGAGCTCGGAGTAGAGCCGCTGCTCCTTTGCGTCGAAAGGACCTAGTTGAGGTGGTTTGGGCATCTGGTAAGGATGCCCCCTGGCCGCCTCCCTAGAGAGGTGTTTCAGGCACGTCCAGCTGGGAGGAGGCCTCAGGGAAGACCCAGTATTAGGTGGAGCGATTACATCTCCACACTGGCCTAGGAACACCTCGGGGTCCCCCAGTCAGAGTTGGTTAATGTGGCTCGGGATAGGGAAGTTTGGGGCCCCCTGCTGGAGCAGCTGCCCCCGCAACCCGACTTCGGATAAGCGGTTGAAGATGGATGAATGGATGGATGGATGGATAATCGGCAAACCATGTAATTAATTTGATAAAAAAATGTAACCATTGTTCAATACATTTGAAACAGAAGCATATAGTATACCATCGATTAACAACCTCAGAGATCACAGTAGCGTTTATAAGTTATCATTAAAATATTGACTTATAATAATCACTTGGCCTATGGAGAACATAAATGGGATTTTTACTTCCGAAACCAGACTGTTGCGCTCTAGTCTGGTCTGTAGATATGACTGGAGGTCCTACGAATATAATAGTGATGCTTGACTTAGCAAACATCACAAAAAATTGCACACAAACACAATCAACAACCCTCAAAATGGCATTTTAAAGGTCAATCCTGTTTAGTGCAATTACAAAACACTAATAAAAACAGAAATTAACCTTCATCCAAAAATATGCATTTGTAATGATAGGTATTATGGGGAATGTGTTGGAACTGTGTTAATTTCAGAAAGAGTCTGATGGTGTTGTTTTAATTTTAGGGTGTTTGAGTCAACTATATGATTGTCATCTTTTATAATGGCTGTCTGATTATATAATGTGTTCTTGATGGCAGGTAATCAAAGGTATGTCACAGGAGTTCACTATAACGCCCACACAGCTGTTCACACAAGCAGGAAAACACCGCTGCAACTTCCTACGGCCGCATGTGTGTGTGTGTGTGTGTGTGTGTGTGTGTGTGTGTGTGTGCGTGAGGAATCACCAGCGAAACTCTTATTCAACATCTGTTGCTACGTTACCATGACTGCATTGCCAAGACAACAGGGTTTCCATGCCTTTATCAGACAGTCCACACAGTTATCAGACACCTGTGAGTGTTTCTGATATATCTGGCAACTTCACCAAGCAAAAGCGTATATGTATCGCCATGAGAGATAAAAACCACAAATGAGATCTCGTAAAGATATCGATAATTTCTCTTAGACTGAGATATCATGGAAAGCAAATAGTGACCTGAGAAAACAAATGCAGTTATCTCACTGCAGAGATTCAGAAGATATCTCAATCAAATATCTCATAAAATCTTAAACTTTTATGCTATGCTTTCCACATTTATTTGGACACATACCAACTAAATTCTTCAAAGTTGAAATAATGTATCATGGTACCTGGCTAGGGCAATCATTCTGTACATTTGTATGATGTGTGCTATTGTACCACCACAGTAATGTTTCAAAAATGTATCAAATCTGTTGCATTATTATATTAAAATAGTTCCAAATTCATAATAGAATTATTACAATTGACATGTGAACAAAAGGGTAATCTACAAATGTAATGAAGCACAGAAGGTCTTTTCCAGGCTTGGAAAACAAAAAAGAAAAATTCCCTGATATTTCCAGGTTTTCCATTACCATGGAAACCCCAAACAATAATAATGACATACATTATTATTATTATTATCATTATTATTATCGTCATTATTATTATTATCATCATTATTTTTATTATTATTATCATCATCGTTATTATTGTCATTATTATTATTATTATCATTATTATCATTATTATAATTATTAATAATATTATTATTATCATCAGTATTATTATTATTATTATTATTATCATTATTATTATTATTATTATTCTAATAATTATTATTATTATCATTATTATTATCATCAGTATTATTATTATTATCATTATTATCATTATTATTATTATTATTCTAATAATTATTATTATTATCATTATTATTATCATCAGTATTATTATTATTATCATTATTATCATTATTATTATTATTATTATTATAATTATTATTATTATTATCATTATTATTATTATCATCAGTATTATTATCGTTATTATTATTATCATCATCATTATTATTATCATTATTATTATTATCATTATTATTATTCTAATAGTTATTAATATTATTATTATTATTATCATTATTATTATTATTATCATCAGTATTATTATCATTATTATTATTCTAATAATTATTAATATTATTATTATTATTATTATCATTATTATTATTCTAATAATTATTAATATTATTATTATTATTATTATCATTATTATTATTATCATCATTATTATTATCATTATCATTATTATTATTATTATTATTATTATCATTATTATTATTCTAATAATTATTAATATTATTATTATTATTATCATCAGTATTATTATCATTATTATTATTATCATTATCATTATTCTAATAATTATTAATATTATTATTATTATTAACATTATTTAAAACAATATTATTGTTGACAAACTACGTCAATTATTACAAAATGTTCATAATTTATTTTATCAAATAAGTTTTTATCTGAACCAATAACCGGTTAAGTAGAAATGTGTGAATATCAATAAGTGGTTTATCTTTAGAAACTTGAAACATTTCTTTCTGAGTCTCATCCTGATTGAGTTATAACTCTGTGCCCTACAAAAAAATCTGCCCAGTGAAGTTTTTATACTATTTATATAGTATAATTATATCTACACACCCAAAGTGACTCATTTGGGATGCAAAAATGTCCTGACACAAATGTATCATGCTGTTTCCAATTTAGCCAATTCATCCGTGAATAATCCCACACCTCCTTTGATTAAAAGCATAAAGACACTCACACTTTCCTCTTTGACCTTCTCCATGGTGCAGGCGGGCAGCGGCAGAGGAGACAGCGGCCCCGGGCCTGAGATGCCGTTCTGGTCCATGGCTACGAAGAGTTTGCCGTTGATGTTGAGACTCGGGAAGAAGAACTGCGAGGTGTGACTGCACGTGCTCTGAGCGCTGGTGCGTCGTCTACTCCAGGGCAATGCCAGCGCGCCACCACGACTGTCCGAATCTCCATGAATGCTGAACTCATCGTCCGCGAAATCCACCTCCGAGTCTTTGTTTGGCGGTCTGAAGTTAAAGATGCTCACCTGACTTTCACGTCTGGCCCGCAATGAGAGAGTCCGAACGAGCAAAGAATGTGTTTGCTGGAAAAAAAAGTGTGACATTTTCTTTAAAGGAATAGTTCAGCCGAACAGGAAAATACTGTCATCATTTAATTACCCTCATTTCGTTCCAAACCTGTATGACTTTCTTTCCTGCATGCAGCTTATAAATAGAAATTTTGACTTGTTTTCTGGTAAAAAAAAAATATTTAAAAAATCCTTAAAACAAGAAAAAATCTATTTAGCAGAAAACGAGACTAAAATACTCAGTAAGATAACTTTTTTTGGCTTGTCACGGTCCTGTCACTCAGTGAATCTGGGGTTTTGTCTGACAGGACGGTGACATTATCGGCCCATGTCATTTGAGTCATCATTGAGTCTGTGTCGTGTATTTGGCGCCATCTCCTGGTGGTCATATGTAACATTGTGCTTCATGTGGATTATCTAATGATCTATACATCTGATTATCTTGTGTGTGGACTCATTTGAAAGATAATCACTGACTCTAAATAATCATATGTGATGTTTTATGTTCTGTTTATGTTTCATGAAGTTATAAGCAAAATATAAACAACACCAACACAATTGTTAAAGACATATATTTAGCTGTTACTTGCTAAATTTTTATCTGTGAGTAAAACAAATAGTCTGGTTGTATTTTACTCTTTAAGAGCTTTCCAACGACATATGACACATGGATATTTGATCAGTTTGATGTTTTTACTGATTGCAATAATATGAAAACGTAACACTTCTGATTTGTCTGTAAATTTTAAAGCACTTGTTCAGTTTTGGTCATAATGTCTACATGCATTATAAAGAAGAGCTTCTAAACTTTCAAACGACACCAATATTGTGTTGGTTAAGACTGGAGTTATTATTATTTTGACAATAATTTTTTCGCTTGTGCCCGCCGACAACTTTAACAACTTATTTGTCATTTTTATTTATTCACCAGCATACGTCCCATCTACTTGAACATTCTACTAAATTAACTCCTTTTATGTTCCACAGAAGTAAGAAATTCATACTAGTTTAGAACGACAGGAGGTTGAGTATCATGGCTGAATTTATTTTTGGGCCAAAAATTCCTTTAACTGTGATAAAATGGCTTAGCTTGTTGTATTCCAGCTCTTACATCTGATGACTGTTATATATTTATGAAGTAAATCTACCTTCATGCCCTCTATAGTGTCCAGCTTTGTGGTTTTGTCGTTACTGCCATCCTCCGTCCCTTCTGACAGCGGCCTCGAGCTTTTCCTCCGGTCCAGAATCCCTCTGTTGTCTTGTGAGTTGAAAGGCGACATGTCCGCGGTTAAGATGGACTCTGTTTCCTGCACTTTCTGAACAATCTGAAAGACACCAGACTAACATTTACAGCAGTGTGACTAGACTTGTTCAATTCATTCTGCATTATATAATCCTTTTTCATTGCTATTTAGTGCATGGAAATAGATGAAGCTCAGTGACATGGTTTGTGACATGTGATTGACTAAATGCGGTCCTAGATGCTGATTGGTCAATACAGTATTCCAGTCATGCTACAATATACAACATAGTAACAGCTATGACTTGAAACATGGGGAAAGATTTCCCACTGAAATGCTAAACATTTCCTGACCATCTGATCTGGGATCTGACGTACCTGTTGCTCTTTCTTCAGCTGTTCCATGGCGAGCTGAAACTCTTGCTCTTTCTGAAGTGCTTCAGCGATGGTGGCCTGGTTCTGCTCCTCATACGCCATGGCCACCACAGCCAGAATCAGATTCACCAGGTAGAAGGAGCCCAGAAAGATCACCACAACAAAAAACACCATGTATGCCTTTCCTGCGGACCGTAGAGTCTGTTGATAGATCATCAAAGATATAGTGTGATATCACAATAGATCCAACAATCTATGTGTTATTTTTACCATCCATTATCATTTTAAAAGTCTACAATTTCTGACAGACAAGTATATTGGCCAATATCTGCTTTATATTGGCCTTTGGCTACCTCTCTCTCTCTCTCTCTCGATATCGGTATTGGCATTAGCCATTGAAAAATCCATATTGGTCCATATATCAGATAATGGAAGAGTATACTGACGTGATGATAAAGGTTTTCCCAGTAATCTTGAGTCATGAGTCGGAAAAGCGAGAGAAAAGCCCATCCAAAGGTGTCGAAGCTCGTGTAGCCGTAGTTTGGGTTCCGTCCGGTCTTCATACATTCAAATCCATCAGGACATTTGCTGCAGAAAAGTATAATAATACATTTTTAAGGGCATTATTCATTTGGAAGTAGTTTTGTGGCTTTGTCTGTTAGCTCTGAATACACTTTCAGCAGACATATGCATTAAAAATGTCCAGTCTTTCTCTCCATTAAAAAAACAAACCAAAAATTATAATAACAATCATTGATGTCGTCTTGTCTACAGGGGTAAATCCAAATTTTGGTCCAATAAAATACTCTCTAGAATGAGAATTACTAACATAATGTTTCGGGGGGTCCTGGGTATCTCAGCGAGTATTGGCACTGACTATCACACCTGGAGTCGTGAGTTTGAATCTAGGGCGTGCTGAGTGACTCCAGCCAGGTCTCCTAAGCAACCAAATTGGCCCGGTTGCTAGAGAGGGTAGAGTCGCATGGGGTAACCTCCTCGTGGTCGCTGTAAAGTGGTTCTTGTGTAACCAGTCCTACTCAACCCACTCCGAGCGGGATTCAAACCAGCATCTCTGGCATGGGAGGCGGGTGCGCTAACAAGCAGGCTAAAGGCCACCTAACCCAGGCTAGCATCAGTCGCTAGGGGAGTGAGGTTTACACACTGCACAGCTAACTACCAGCTAATTACCGTTACACTCACTCCTCTATACCTCACTCCCATCCGGGTCACGGCACCACTGTAACCGGCCCTGGTCGCCCACTCCGAACGGGACTTGAACCGGCGTGGGAGGTGGGTGCGCCAACAAGAAGGCTATAGGCTACAGATCTTAGCATCAGTCGCTAGTGCACCTCTTGAGGCCAGGGGAATGAGGTTTAGACACTGCACAGCTATCACATACCAGCTGGCAACCGTTATACTCACCCCCCTAAACCTCACTCCCATCCAGGTCACGGCACCTCTATAACTGGCCCTGGTCGCCCCACTCCAAACAGGACTCGATCCGGCGTCTCCGGCGTTGGAGGTGGGTGCACTAACAAGGAGGCTAAAGGCTACAGATTCTAGCATCAGTCGCTAGTGCGCCTCTTGAGGCCAGGGGAGTGAGGTTTAGACACTGCACAGGTAACTACCAGCTGACTACCGTTACACTCACTCCCCTAAACCTCACTCCCATCCGGGTCACGGCACCACTGTATCCGGCCCTGGTCACCCTACTCTGAACGGGACATGAACCGGCGTGGGAGGTGGGTGCGCCAACAAGGAGGCTAAAGGCTACAGATCCCAGCATCAGTTGCTAGTGCACCTCTTGAGGCCAGGGGAGTGAGGTTTACACACTGCACAGCTATCACATACCAGCTGGCAACCGTTATACTCACCCCCCTAAACCTCACTCCCATCCAGGTCACGGCATCACTATATCCGGCCCCGGTCACCCCACTCCGTATGGGACTTGAACCGGCAGCTTCAGCGTGGGAGGTGGGTGCGCCAACAAGGAGGCTAAAGGCTACAGCTTCTAGCATCAGTCGCCAGTGCGCCTCTTGAGGCCTGAGATTCGTCCTGATTGAGATCAGAGGCGAGTAAATACGCCACCACGCCACCACGAGGACTTGGAGCACATTGGAAATTCCAAATTGGGGAGAAAATAAAACACACTGTTGCAGTAGGAGGTGAAATAATGATAAAAACTGGAACACTGTTTTCAGGATCCCCATACTTTTTGACCAACAAATTTCACTGCATTTTACAGTGGTTTATGAGTACTGGATAAGGATCTTTAAAAATCACTCAAATTCAGATATGTAAAAGAAATCAACTTGGACATCAAGAACAACATCTTGCTAATTCAATATTTTAAATCCAAGCATAACATAACTAGGTCAATGTATATATTTAATATAGACATTTCTTTCACTTTTGAGATTATTAAGTTGCATGACATACACCCTTATTTGTCAACAGCCCATATACAACCTTTAATACAGTCTATTAATAGTGAATGATTGCAGATAGTGACATGTACTGAATACAATTATTTTATCATACTTTATCAGTTCAAGCCAGAGGTAAAAGGGGCACCTTGTTGCCCGTTTGATGCCCTCAAGGACCCCTGACATTATGCCTGAGGTGAACGATCTTTGAACACGTCACCATGACTAACAGACACTGAGTCACATGACGTGTTGTGTGACTGGCAGTGTGATCGTACTGAGAGGCTAGTGGCGCCAGCGATTCGGGAATGTACCCATTTCTCCAGCCCCTGCCCGTCATCTCCTACCAGTCACTTTAGCCTCTCAGCAGACTGGCATGTTGAAAGTGCGAGGGTGTGTGTGATGGGCACTATCGTTCTCACACGCCTCGTCGTGTCCCTGAAGGACGTGCTAATGGAAGGACCCCACTTCAATTCGATTGGGACATTGGGCCTAGGACCCCAACACACTGATATCATCTGTCGCTTCCTTTCTCGAGCGGGCACACGATGTAAGAACGTGCTCTCCGAGAGACTATTTACAGTGTCACAGCCTTACATTTACAACAAACTTTTATGGAAAAAATATCTTAATCTTAATCAATATTTCTGTCTTGTTTTCCAGTAGAAATATCCAAACATCCTTAAAACCAGATACATTTACTCGAGAAGCTAAATTACATAAGATATGTTGTCTTATTTTTAGAGAGAGAGAGAGCGAGAGAGAGAGAGAGAGAGAAATCTAACAAAATGTAGTAAAGTTTATGCTTACAACAAGAAACAAATAAAAACATAAACCCCACCAAATTTTGTTTAAAAATTTCATTTTGCTTTTCAAGTCATTTTTCTTGTTTTCGGGATGTTTAGATATAATTTAATTGGAAAATAACACAAAAATCCTCAGTAAATTTTCTTTCCTGCTTGCAAGCCACTAATAAATAAATAAATAATGCCAAAAAAATGCATAAATGTAAATAATATTGTTTTGGGCTGAATTTGGTGTGACCAGTAAACAGTCAACCGTTGAATCTTGATTTTTAAGCATATGTGTCTTTATGGTTACTTACTAAAATGAAAATACATAAAATATAATGTTCTTATTGTGTAACTACATGCTGTTCTTCAAAATTCTTACAAGTTTCACATTCGCTGCTACTGAAGTTGAGGTACGGGTAAGTTTAGGAGGGTAAGTGGTAGGGGATAGATTAGGGTTAGGTAGGGGGGTTCTGGGTATCTCATTGAGTACTGACGCTGACTATCACCGCTGGAGTCGTGAGTTTGTATTCAGGGCGTGCTGAGTGACTCCAGACAGGTCTCCTAAGCAACCAAATTGGCCCGGTTGCTAGGGAGGGTAGAGTTACATGGGGTAACCTCCTCGTGGTCACTATAATGTGGTTCTCGCTCTCGGTGGGGCGTGTGGCGAGTTGTGCGTGGATGCTGCGGAGAGCAGCATGAAGACTCCACACGGCTTCATCTGATTATCTAATCAGCCAATCGTGGTAGCAGTCCATTAAATCATGCAGATACGGGTCAGGAGCTTCAGTTAATGTTCACATCAACCATCAGAACGGGGAAAATGTGATCTCAGTGATTTGGAGCGTGGCATGATTGCTGGTGTCAGATGGGCTGGTTTGAGTATTTCTGGGATTTTCACACACTCTAGAATGTGTGTGATTAGCTGGTAGTTAGCTGTCTCTAGAATTTACTCAGAATGGTGCCAAATACAAAAAACATCCAGTGAGGAGCAGTTCTGTGGTTAGAAATGTCTTGTTGATGAGAGAGATCAACAGAGAATGGCCAGACTGGTTTGAACTCATAATGTCTACGGTAACTCAGATAACCGCTCTGTACAATTGTGCTGAGAATAATGCCATTCTGAGATGCAGGTTGGCGCTGGTTTAGAGGCACGAGGGGGACCTACACAATATAAGGCAGCTGGTTTAAATGTTGTGGCTGATCGGGGTATAATGTCAAACAAGAAAAATAAGAAAAAGTACATTTTTGGCCCAGAGAGTCTCAGAATGTTTCATAATCTATATAATTAAAAAAACAAAAAAGTTTTCTTTAAAATGATACCAAACACTGGACACACCTTGTTTGTTTTCTGTCGAGTTATAAGTCTTTAATTTTGGGTAAACAGGAAATCTTTAAAAATGTCAGATAATCTCGCCATAATCTCTGAAAATAAGTCTTAATATCTAATGCAATTTTTCTTCTCATGTAAATGTATCATGTTTTAAAGATGTTCACATATTTTTATAGGTGATTTTGCAGTGTTTACTAAACTTTTAAAGCTGGAGCATCTTGTAATCGGTGTGTTTACAGTACATGCCGCCCAACATGTTGATAACTGCTACGCTTTTTAGAACAAAATCCAACAACGCAAGAAAACGTTGGATTATTGGATTATTCTCGGCTTTTGATATAAACGTAAACGGCCGTGCACACAACACTTGCGCACAATGGATAAGCCGGTAAGAGCATGTTTACATGCAATGCAACACCAGGGTAATGTGCAAACATCTGGGTGTGTCGATCAGTTTATGCTAATGTTAATGACCTTAGCCCGGTCGTTTACGTGAGCACACACATTGTTGGCTCATTAAGCATAATCGGTGTAATATCGTGCACGCTCAATGATCTGGAGTTGTAGTGAAAGTCATTGTGTTGTCATTGAGCGCGGGTATGAAGCCAACCCTGGAATCACTTGGATACTTTGTGAGCAGGGCACAAAGCATTTTCACATGGTCTATTTTGGGCACTAGAGAGTTCCGCTGTCCTCTTAGGGTCCCAGGAATGAGAAAGAGGCAAAGACGTGGCCAGGGCGAATTGACTTTGGGAATTTCAGTTTGGTGCCATGCATGTAAACCAATATGGAGGCCTGTGTGTTGTTTCCGTATCGCTGTCCTGTTTGAATAACTGTTATTCTGTTAGGAGCCAGATGTTCTCAAGGTTACTTCCTTTGGTCTTCTGATCTCCGAGGGCCTCTGGTCGGATCAGATGGCGCTTCTGATCAACTGGAGTATCACTATCACTGGAATACAGCACAAAGAGACCGCTCAGATGACGAGAAACTGATGCTTTATTGTCTAGAAATATATAGATTATATAGATTTCATATCAACTATCTTTTCCGTTATCACTTTTCTTTGCTTTCTGATATTTTTTGGGGTAGATAAACAAACAAAATCCATACACATTAATAACCATGATGAAATGTACAGACTTTTCCCACATATTCGATTACGGGGGCGTATCCGCTCAATTCTGCAGAATATATTTAAACTCAGTGAGACTACTGCACTCTCATTAATGACCCAACAAAATGTTTATTTAAACTGTCTAATTTTCCAGTAAAATTATCTTAACATCCTAAAAAAGGATTAATTCACCCGATAAGCAAAATGTGTAAGATTTAATATGTTTTCAGCTATTTTTGAGTAAGTATATTTTGTCTTGTTGGAATGGACGATTTTTTCACTTTAAGCATAAACAAGTGAAAATAAGTAAAAATCAGGCAAGCATTTTGGGTCGCCTTCCACAAGCTTCTCACAATAAGTTGCTGGAATTTTGCCCCATTCCTCCAAACATAACGATGGTCATTATGGCCAAAGTTACATATTTGTTTCATCAGACCAGAGGACACATTTGCACATTTCTCCAAGATCTTTGTCCCCATGTGCACTTGCAAACTGGCTTTTTTATGGTGGTTTTGGAGCAGCGGCTTCTTCCTTGCTGAGCAGCCTTTCAGGTGATGTCCATATAGGACTGGTTTTGCTGTGGATCTAGATACTCGTCCACCTGTTTCCTCCAGCATCTTCACAAGGTCCTTTGCTGTTGTTCTGGGATTGATTTGCACTTTTCACACAAACTACGTTCATCTCTAGGAGACGAATGTGTCTCCTTCCTGAGCGGTATGATGTCTGCCTGGATAACATGGTGTTTATACTTACGTAATATTGTTTGTACAGTTAAACGTGGCACCTTCAGGTATTTGGAAATTGCTCCCAAGGATGAACCAGAATTGTGGAGGTCCAAAATTATTTTTCTGAGGTCTTGGCTGATTTATTTTTATTTTCCCATGATGTCAAGCAAAAAGGCACTGAGTTTGAAGGTAGGTCTTAAAATACATCCACAGATACACCTCCAATTGACTCCAATTAGCAAATTAGCCTATCAGAAGCTAATTGATTAATTGTCTAAATGCTTAACATAAATTTCAGGAATTATCCAAGCTGCTTAAAGGCACAGTTAACTTAGTGTATGTAAACACATACCTATAAATAGTAAATCCAGAAAAACTGATAATTTTGCAGATCATTGTCTTAATTTTTCCAGAGCTGTATATATATATATATATATATATATATATATATATATATATATATAGTGTATGCAGTGTAAACTGCTAAAATATGTAATAAACATCTCTTTATTGTGAGAATAATGTTGTAAATTCAATATGACTGGCTGACCAATAAAAGCGCTGTTTTTCTAGATTTTTGGAACCCTTTAGACAAATCATCCAGATCAAACGAGCACATACTGACCTCACATTTGGGTCAGAGACGGCCTTCTCAGAGCTCCGTCCAGCTCTCAAACAACATCAGACGAGAGGTGAACTCTGTTGTTTGTAAAAGCCTTGAGGCTTCAGCTCAGGTTTCACTGCAGGTTCACAAACTGACCAGAGATATGATGCTAACAATGGCTAAAATAAGACGGCTGGATTAATCCACCAAATTGATCCCCGAGGGGAAGAAACGAACAAAGAAAACACATGCACTTACATGGAGAACATCAACTTCAGACAAATCAGGTTATGAACGAATCTGCAAACTGACATGTGAACTGTATTGGTGCATGACCAAAAATCACCCTTTTTAGTATGAAACAAAAAAACTTTTTTCTTATTTTTATGATTTGACATTACATATCTCTGGGAGTAAATAAGGTGGCTCCGAAAAATCAAGTCAACTTTAACTTGTGTGTTAATATGACAAAGCAATCAAAAGTTAAAGCATTACAAAAATAATGTACAAAAACATCTCCAAGTGTCCAAAAGCCTCTCCATACAAATAAAACATAATAATTGTACATAAGAACTAATTACACATGCAAAAATAATAATGACTATGGGTTGCATAGCATGCAGACATGATTTGTGTCTTTGCCACATTTTTTACTAATAAGATTACAGACATCATCCGTCTCCTTTATGCAAATCTTCTCTCCTCCTGACACTGAGGTCTCTAAACTCCTCCCTTGACCCCATTCCGTCCCACCTTCTCCAGGCCATCTCTCCATCCATCCTACCTGCACTCACACACACATATTTAACACATCTCTACTTACAAGCACTTTTCCCACTACATTTAAGCAGGCTCGAATAACCCTGCTGCGGAAAAAACCTGCACTTGACCCCACACATGTAGAAAACTACAGACCAGTCTCTCTCATACCATTCGTGGCGAAAACACTTGAAAGGGCAGCTTTCAATCAGATCTCTGCATATCTTTCACAGAACAAGCTGCTGGACGACAATCAGTCAGGCTCCAAAAGTGTACATTCCACCGAGACCTTCTGTCTGTCACTGAGTCATTGAGACAGGCGAGAGCTGGATCCAGATCATCTATCCTCCATCGCTGGGCATCACAAGAACTGTGCTTGACTGGTTTAAGTCCTATCTCTTAGGTAGGTCCTTCCATGTAGCCTGGAGAGGTGAGGTGTCCAAGTCACATCAGGGCTCAGTGCTTGGGCCACTTCTCTTCTCTATATACACAACATCACTGGGACCCAACATTTAAGCACATAGGTTACCACTGCTATGCCGATGACACACAGCTCTACTTGTCTTTCCAGCCCAACAACACCACGGTGACTGCTCGATCCTCGGCCTGTTTGGCAGACATCTCGGCCTGGATGACGGAACACCACCTGCAACTCAATCCAGCCAAGATTGAGCTCCTCGTCTTTCCAGCCAACCCTGCTGTTGAACACAACATAACCGTTCAGCTGGGTTGAACTACAATAAAACTGTCCAAAATGGTAACCATCAATAACCAACTCGACTACATCTCAAAGACAGCACAATCGTGTAGATTTACACTCTACAATATCAGGAAGATAAGACCATTCCTCTCTGAACATGCCACACAACTGCATATTCAGTCCCTTGTCATATCTAGACTGGACTACTGTATCTGTCTCATTGCAAGCATCCCTGCATGTGCAATTAGACCCCTGCAAATGATCCAGAATGCAGCAGCACATCTGGTCTTTAATGAACCAAAGACAGCGCATGTTTCACCACTCCTGGTCTCTCTTCACTGGCTGCCGTTTGATGCACATATCAAATTCGAGGCTCTGATGCTGCATACAGAACAGTCACCGGGTCTGCTCCAGTGTACCATTTCTGCAGAGCTACGTTTCCACCAGAAGCCTGTGGTCGGCCAATGAGTGGTGCCTTGTTGTATCAATACAAAGAGGCACCAAAACACTTTCCCGGACATTTGGCTTCACTGTACCATGTTGGTGGAATGACCTTCCCAACTCCATCCGTGAAGCAGACTCACTCTCTGTTTTCAAAAAATGCCTAAAACACATCTTTTCCATGAGCACTTAAGCAGTCACTCATAAAAATAAAAATAAATTAAATAAAATGATATATATTCCTGTAGCACTCTAATCTGTCTTGGATACTACTATTCTGATGCAAGTGAATCATTGTAATGCAGCACTTTTTCATACCACTGTCTGCTTATAATATATTATTTCTCTTTTGTAAGTCGCTTTGGATAAAAGCATCTCCCAAAAGAATTAAAAAAAAAAAAAAAGGTAAATGTAAAAATGTAAGTAATGAGATTTCACAGAGATTCATTCTGTGCCATTTGAATCATCATTGAGTCTGTGTCATGTACTTGGCGCCATCTCCTGGTGACCATATGTAACAGTCATCAATCACATGTCTCTCTGCCCAAATATGGATGATTTTTGCACTGATCTGAACCCAATCCGATTGGTTTAGCGTTCCATGATGCTACACCATTTCTGATGAGGTCATCTGATCCAGGAAAGCTAATGTGTTTTCAGCCACATTGAAAGATGCTATATGGCCAGATGCTGTGTGCACATTGTGCACATTGTGCTTTGTGTCAATTATCTAAGGATCAATGCATCTGATTATCTTGTGTGTGAGCTCATTTGTAAGATAATCACCTCCTCTAAATAATGATATGTGATATTTTATTTTCTGTTTAAAATTTCATTAAGTTATAAGCGAAAACACAGAATATATGCAACACCAATTCACATGAAACATGTATGTCAAATACATATATTTAGCTGTTACTCCCTATATTTTTATCTGTGAGTAAAACAAATAGTCTGGTTGTATTTTACTCTTTAAGAGCTTTCCAACAACATATGACACATGAATATTTGATGAGTTTGAAATTTTAACTAAAAATGTCACAGAAATGCAAACAGACGATTTTAGTGTTGGGTTCGAGTCCGAACTCGAGTACCCCAACTCTAAATCATGTTTTAGATCTATTCTAAAAGTAGTGTACTTAAAAGTAATGAACTTAACTAAAAGTCAGTAACTGTAATCTGATTATAAGAATTGAAATGACGCATAACACTATTTTTGACTGAAAGAGTAATTCGATTACAGTAACTAATTACTTTGTAATCAGATTACACCCAACACTGCTCTCAATGTAAACTAACTTACTAAGGCAGCTAAAGCAATTCAATCATCCCTATGTTTTATAACAACTTTCCTGATTGTGACATCATCGAGCCCTCTTATTTTTCAACCATGTGTCATATAGAGACACTACAATACATCATCAAACATCATCAAATTTCAAATTATGAAAGTAAAACTTTCTGGATGGTAAACTGCATTTCACAACGACTTTAAACTTCAGCAAGTGAATCTGACCATTAAAAAACAATTAAGCCTGAAAAAGACTTGTATTACTGTTCTGTTCTGAGTAAATCTAGTTGCAAGTGGTTGACCCATCCGTAAGTACCACTACAGTCAAATATAGAGCTTTCGAAATAAACCCTAATCACGGTTTATTAATAGATACTTGTTATAATGAATGTCCACTCACACCCTGTAATTACTACGACACATGGGACAGCGATTTAATCGAGATGTTTAGAGTTCCATAAAAATCAGTGAGTGATATACAGTAACTGCGCTCAGTGGAAGTCAGTGGATACTTATTGGCGAGCTCTCCAAAATACTCATAAACCACCATTAGACCAACAGTGGAGCACATGACAGTACAGTTCACTGAGAGAGAGCGTTTACCCTTTCGATATGAACTTACAACCATTAACTGAAGATATTTCTCTGTTTATTTGTTTCCTACTCTATGATTCTTTCTAGAGGGAAAAAAACTGCTTAAATCAGTCTACAGTGGTTTCCTGGTCTAAGCTGGTTTAAACATGGATTTGCTGGTCTTTCCGCTTGGCCATGCTGGATTTTAGCCAGTTAGACTCTCAATCTGACCAGCTGACAAGTGCCCAAAATCCTTCTGGAGTAATCACTACAACGCAGCCTAAACAGCTTGGGCTGGTCAGGAACACAATAGGCAGTTTTTTATTGGCACTAAGTGTAAATGATTTGAAAGTTCTGTCATTATCATCACAGTTTTATTGGATGTGTTTAGTGTGTTAAATATACATCATTTATTCCAAATGCTATTTAATGCTGATAGTTAAAACATTGCCCTCCTAAAGAGCTTCTGTTCTACTTCAAATTATGTTTAGCTTGGAAAGCTGCAGTTTAAACCCTGATCATGTTTCAGGGATTTTGGTCTCTCTGCACAGCTGGAAGCTTTTGTTCAGTGAAACTAGATGACCGTGTAAATGGGTGAATACAGTAAAACGGCAACTGTTTAACAGGTATGAATCACACCTTTACAAGACAATCAATCGCCTGTGTCAGTTTCCATGGACTGTTTATCTGAGGTGGACACGGGTCTGATTGAAGCTTGTTATCACAGCGGACGACACACAGATCGGTCCTTTGTCTCTCTCAGGCTTTGGACAGATGTTACAATCAACATCTACAGGCCACGTCCAGGGCTGGACTGGGAAGAGACATCGGCACTGGATTTTACATAGCAGCTGGCCCAAAAGTCGTTGAGTGGGGGTGGGGGGTTTGAGCCAAGAGTTGTTGAGCGGGGGTGGCGTTGTTCGCTGTCCTTTTCTGCATATCATGGTGACATTTTATGGTCCATTCTGCATAATGCACCCGCATTATCTTTTGGAGCTTATCACAGCCCATTTTACGGCCGACCCACCAGCCCGCTCGGTTTTCCCGATGGCCAGTCCTCCTCTGCTTGGCAGAGTGCGTTGACCCACCGGGTAAATGCCCAGTATGCCAGATTACCAGTCCAGCCCTCCATGTCTTAATTCACAACAGTGGACCATGAGGCAGCAAGACCTTGAAACTGCGATACAAATGCTCTGGGTTTAAATACCACTGGAGTGGTGGTGGCGTAGTGGGCTAAAGCACCTAACTAGTAATCAGAAGGTTGCTGGTTCGATCCCCACAGTCATCACCATTGTGTCCTTGAGTAAGACACTTAACTCCAGGTTGCTCCGGGGGATTGTCCCTGTAATAAGGGCTCTGTATAATACATTGGTAATCAGAAGGTTGCTGGTTTCATCCCCACAGTCACCACCATTGTGTCCTTGAGTAAGACACTTAACTCCAGGTTGCTCCAGGGGATTGTCCCTGTAATAAGGGCTCTGTAAGTCACTTTGGATAAAAGCGTCTGCCAAATGCATAAATGTAAATATCATGTTATCAATTAGCTGTCACTTTGAAGATAATGTTTTAACATTTGATTCTCATAGAACAAGGGAGTCTACCCACAATGGACGACTAACTTTCAAAACGTGTGGAATATCACTTAAGATACAGCAGAATGGCAACTCTTCTTCATGTGAAATTCTAGAAGCTTCAGAGAGGTAATGATTTCAAGGTCCATTAGCGTCTGTCTCCCATTGACTGTCTTGCCAGCTACTTCCTCTCACAAAGTTATGTTATGAAATAGAGGGTTTGTGACCGTCTACAGAATAAAACAGTTATCCTTAGCTTAATTTATTCATTATTAGTGAGGTTCGCTCATCGCTTGCAACCACCTTGAAAAGGCCTAACAACCACCCAGGACACCCTAGCAACCGCATAGCAACACACTACCAACCACATATAATCAGGGTTGTATAAATTACCCACTTGTCAAGTAAAAGTAAAGATATCTTTATGGAAATTGAATAATTAAGTAAACATATTAAAGATATTCAATGTACTTAAGAATCAAAAATACAAAGTAAATGGCATAAATAATGGCACAGCTGGTCATTGTTGAATCATACACATGGTACATTTAAATACTAACCACATTTTATCTTCTTCCAGTAAAAATGTCAGTAACACTTTCTATGAAACCCAAATTAATAATCCATGAGTAATGTCTCATAATACACCTTATTATATGTTATAACATATCATATATACAAATGCACAAAATACATAAATAACACTCAAATTTAAACCTTTTGAACATTTTTAAACTGTGTGATGATGGAAACTGTGAGCTTTAATTTGATATTTGATTTGTCTATTTAAATGCTATTTCAAAGACTTTTATATTCATATTAATATTTCTACCACATAACCACTAGGTGGCGCTTATTTGTGATGCAGATGTTTAAAGGCCTTATATTGTTATTTTAAGTTACATGAATGCAGAAGTGTTTGGAGTCTATGAAACATTCATATTCTAAGCTTTCAAACGACATCACATATGCCCGACTTATGTATACGGGGATTGTTTAGAGATATAGCGCCCCCCTTTGGAACCATTAGTGGGTTCACAGAGTTTAAGAGGTTAACCCTTTAAGCCAAGTGTTTGGTATCATTGTAAAGAAAACTTTTTCCATTTTTAATGATATATATTATGATACAGTCTGAGACTCTCAGCCTAAGAAAGTGCTGAAAAATCACACACAAAAAAATAGCCAAAATGTACTTTTTTTCTTATTTTTCGTATTTTAAATTATATACAGTATCTCTGGGGTGTAAATAAGGTGGCTCCGAAAAACTGCTTTTGTTTTGTTCCCAATCATGTCGACTTTATCTGAGAAAAAGTTTGTGTTGATACGACAAAGCAATCAAAACATTTCAAATATAATTGATCATAGTGTCCAAAAACATCTCCAAACAAATAAAAGATAATAATTGTACATAAGAACTAATTACACATGCAAACACAACAATGACTAAAGGTTTGCATAGCATGCAGACATGATTTTAGTCATGAGATTTCACAGAATGAGTTTCATTCTGTGTCATTTGAGTCATCATTGAGTCTGTGTCGTGTATTTGGCGCCATCTCCTGGTGGCCATATGTAACATTGTGCTTCATGTGGATTATCTAATGATCTATACATCTGATTATCTTGTGTGTGGACTCCATTGAAAGATAATCACAGACTCTAAATAATGGTATGTTATATTGCGTTTAATTTTCGTGAAGTTATAAGCAAAAATGCGGTATATAAGCAACATAAATGTCAAATACATATATTTAGCTGTTACTCGCTATATTTTCATCTGTGAGTAAAACAAATGTGCTGGTTGTATTTTACTCTTCTAGATCTTTCCAACAACATATGACATATGGATATTTGATCAGTTTGATGTTTTTACCGATTGCAATAATACGAACAGTGCTCATGTTTTTATGAATGATCAAAACGGAGCACTTCTGATTTATTTGCACGTTTTAAAGCACTTGTTCAGTTTTGGTCATAATATCTACATGCATTATAAAGTAGAGCTTCTAAACTTTCAAACAATACCGAATTTGTGTTGGTCAAGACTGTATTTAATATTTGGTCAATTATATTTTTTTTCTTGCGGGCCCGCCGCAGTTGCGGGACATCCGAGCTTAAAGCACCTTTTCACGATTAAAAACGTCCTGCCCTACAGTTTGCAAATGCCATTTTATGTTACTACCATAACCATATTTCATTGATTTAAAACCATGTTGAACATTTTATCATTTGGATACACCCTCAGAGATGTGGCGGCCAGGTAATGCACGTTTTGACACATTACGTGGTGCAACTTAAAGGGTGACCAGAGTTCAAGTCCATCTTATGTTATTTCTTGAACACTCAAACAACTTAAAGTATCAGTAATGGACCACAAATGTGCCGTTCCGGGACAGTTCACTCATGAATTTAAGAGGTTTATTGGCCGTCTGTCTGGTTGCTTTTGAATGGGATTCTGGGAGAGTTAGTCAAAGCCACTGACTCATACATGTACATGCAGTTCTGCTGAGTCAGATAGACACACAACTATATTTACGACAGCTCAGCGGCTGTTCAGCGACTCTTACACCTGCCATGGCCTTTTTAACAGTTGTACATTACAAAGGGACTTTTCTAAATATATCTTAGTCTAACCCAAATCGTGACTAAGCATTATTGCCATTTTGAACGTATTTGCTTTCAAGATCTGTAGCAAAAGCTTCGTAATCCAACCACAACGCACCTCATTTGCATACTGTGTATTTCAGGGTTCCACACACACACATATCTGTGCATAACAGACACGACAGATGAAACAAACATAACAAATTAACTAAATTAAAGGTATAACTGTCTAAAGGTCATGTGGCGAGAGTAAAAATTCATGCACACATTAGCCTAAATTGAGCTTGAAAGAGGAAATTGTTCATATTTTTACTCATATTTTAGTCATCTGATGCCAAACCAGCTTACATCAAACTCACACATCAACATTCAACAGTTCATGAGAGTAAATCGATTTATCTTAAATACATAGTAAAGAAGAATTAATGATGTATACTTGAGTTGAACAAGTTGTTTTGATGAAGTTATGTTGCTTTCATCACTTTTGACCACTAAGATGCATTGAGCAGTTATGAGTAACAGGAAATTCATTCAAATTACTTGTAATTCTCACTTTAGATGTTAACGTAAATTGTATATTATCTTATATTTAGATAAAAAAGATGTCTTCACATGTATCACACTGCTTTTGCTGTAATTAATGTATATTTTGAAATGTCAAAGAATTTGTCAATTTTATAATGTCTAAAAAAAATGCATATTAATTAATAACTTTTATATTTGTTAGTTAACATGCAGCATCCACGCACATCTCACCACACGCCCCACCGAGAGCGAGAACCACATTATAGCGACCACGAGGAGATAAATGGTCTGCACTTATATAGCACCTATTTAACCTTAGCAGTATTCAAAGCGCTTTACACTGTGACTCATTCACACATTCACACACACACACACACACACACACACACACACACACACACACCAATGACAGCAGAGCTGCCATGCAAGGCGCTAGCCAGTGCCTTGCCCAAGGACACTTCGGCACTTTGGCCAGGAATCGAACCGCCAACCCTGTGATTAGTGGACAACCCGCTCGAACACCTGAGCCACAGCCGCCCCATGTGACTCTACCCTCCCTAGCAACCAGGCCAATTTGGATGCTTAGGAGACCTGGCTGGAGTCACTCAGCACCTCAGCCAGCATCTTTTCTACTGAGCTAACCAGGCCCCATTTCCTACAGTTTCTGCTTTTACTCAGGTTCATAACTTTTCCAGACCTGGAAATCACATTTTTTTTAAATTCCCTGATATTTCCATGGTTTTCATGATTGTAGGAACTCTGATTTTTACTCACCCAGCGTCACTTGCGTTGCCACATATTAAGGCGTCCTTGGCTCCTTCTATTTTGAAATAATTGTCTGTAAATATGAAGGGGGAAAAAAATTAATTAGATTCAAAAATCAAGCAAATCCTCATGAGCATTGATTTGTTCTCTCAAATCAAGCTGTGTAACACTGGTTTCTTTTCATCGTTTTCATGTGTTGAATGAATTAAAACAAATTGTTGCAACATCACTCAAACATCACTCAAAAATTCCATTAAATTCTTTCTCAGTAATATGATATAACACCATCAGGATACTGTATGTGCACTATTGAGTGAACCTCTTTGTTCTCTGAGATCTAAGGCAGACAGAGCACCCTACATGTTATCTCGTCTCATTTTAACACTGTCGCTCGTTCACTCTGTTCCAGCTCTCCAGGCTCGAGTGGCACTGGGCACCAGAGAGGGCACAGGGGAAAATGCCACCCGTCATGTTTGGCAGAGCGCGCTGGTCTTACTATCCAGCTGTCGGCATTATGTGTTTCAGTTTAACCTTAAACATTTCTGCTGTGTGGTCCAGACCGCTCATAAATGTGCAGTAAACTTATTCGCCACATCCAAGTGAGATGCCTATGTAGAACCCATTCTAGATCCGAGTCTGCTTAGAAGACAGATCCCTATGTAGAACCGATTCTAGATCCGAGTCTGCTTAGAAGACAGCTGCCTATGTAGAACCCATTCTAGATCCGAGTCTGCTTAGAAGACAGCTGCCTATGTAGAACCCATTCTAGATCCAAGTCTGTTTAGAAGACAGCTGCCTATGTAGAACCCATTCTAGATCCGAGTCTGCTTAGAAGACAGCTGTCTAGGTAGAACCCATTCTAGATCCGAGTCAGCTTAGAAGACAGCTGCCTATGTAGAACCCATTCTAGATCGGAGTCTGCTTAGAAGACAGCTGCCTATGTAGAACCCATTCTAGATCCGAGTCTGCTTAGAAGACAGCTGCCTATGTAGAACCCATTCTAGATCCGAGTCTGCTTAGAAGACAGCTGCCTATGTAGAACCCATTCTAGATCCGAGTCTGCTTAGAAGACAGCTGCCTTTGTAGAACCCATTCTAGATCCGAGTCTGCTTAGAAGACAGCTGCCTATGTAGAACCCATTCTAGATCCGAGTCTGCTTAGAAGACAGCTGTCTAGGTAGAACCCATTCTAGATCCGAGTCAGCTTAAGACAGCTGCCTATGTAGAACCCATTCTAGATCCGAGTCTGCTTAGAAGACAGCTGCCTATGTAGAACCCATTCTAGATCCGAGTCTGCTTAGAAGACAGCTGCCTAAGTAGAACCCATTCTAGATCCGAGTCTGCTTAGAAGACAGCTGCCTATGTAGAACCCATTCTAGATCCGAGTCTGCTTAGAAGACAGCTGCCTATGTAGAACCCATTCTAGATCCAAGTCTGCTTAGAAGACAGCTGTCTAGGTAGAACCCATTCTAGATCCGAGTCAGCTTAGAAGACAGCTGCCTATGTAGAACCCATTCTAGATCCAAGTCTGCTTAGAAGACAGCTGCCTATGTAGAACCCATTCTAGATCCAAGTCTGCTTAGAAGACAGCTGCCTATGTAGAACCCATTCTAGATCCAAGTCTGCTTAGAAGACAGCTGCCTATGTAGAACCCATTCTAGATCCGAGTCTGCTTAGAAGACAGCTGCCTATGTAGAACCCATTCTAGATCCGAGTCTGCTTAGAAGACAGCTGCCTATGTAGAACCCATTCTAGATCCGAGTCTGCTTAGAAGACAGCTGCCTTTGTAGAACCCATTCTAGATCCGAGTCTGCTTAGAAGACAGCTGCCTATGTAGAACCCATTCTAGATCCGAGACTGCTTAGAAGACAGCTGTCTAGGTAGAACCCATTCTAGATCCGAGTCAGCTTAGAAGACAGCTGCCTATGTAGAACCCATTCTAGATCCAAGTCTGCTTAGAAGACAGCTGCCTAGGTAGAACCCATTCTAGATCCAAGTCTGCTTAGAAGACAGCTGCCTATGTAGAACCCATTCTAGATCCAAGTCTGCTTAGAAGACAGCTGCCTATGTAGAACCCATTCTAGATCCAAGTCTGCTTAGAAGACAGCTGCCTAGGTAGAACCCATTCTAGATCCAAGTCTGCTTAGAAGACAGCTGCCTAGGTAGAACCCATTCTAGATCCAAGTCTGCTTAGAAGACAGCTGCCTATGTAGAACCCATTCTAGATCCAAGTCTGCTTAGAAGACAGCTGCCTATGTAGGAACAGAGTGCTTTAGGTGCTATTGATTAGTGAAGTCACATATATGCACAAGTTCAAGTTCTTGACCTGTTATCAAGGTAGTAAAATAGTTCAAATAAAGTAAAGGATATTGCATTGGAAACATCTGAAACTGCTGCTGTTTTGGACATTTTAATGATTAGAGTACCATGACAAAGCATATCAAAAGAACGTGCCTGTCTATTTCAGTCTGTGTCCTACATCTATATACTGCAGGTCAACTTATTGAGTGCCAGCACTGTCCTAATTGCTATTCTAATAAAATGAGACCAACCAAAAATAAGACTAAATCTCAGCTTAAATGTCGGTTCATCTGACGGCATTCAAATGCAAAATTACGATCAACATGCTTCATATTACACAGTCTGACATTTAAAAACCAAAGACATCATAATGTGATCAGTCTACAAGTAGCCATAAAGTATTAATTATGTGCTGAGAGTAAAAATATCTGAAGTATTAGTACAATGAAAGCAAATTCCATGTAACTAACCATAGGAAAGAAAAAGGACATGTATGTATGAATATTGTATAGTATATACAATATGTATGAACAGTATGTGTATATATAATAAATGCATGTACAGTATATATATATATATATTCTAAAAAAATTATTTTAAGATTAACGGATTTACATTTTATAATAAACTTCCAACAAAATACTAATAATAATAATAATTACCATATTTATATCAAGGAAAAACTAAATCAAATTTGTATTTACATTTTTTTATATTTCTTAGCCTAAAAAAATCTAGTCCTTAAATATGACAATAATCCATAATTTTCTGATTTATCTGGTAAGAAAAATAAATTATATAATTGGGATTCTGGGTATCTCAGCGGGTATTGACGCTGACTATCACACCTGGAGTCGTGAGTTTGAATCCAGGGCGTGCTGAGTGACTCCAGTCAGGTCTCCTTAGCAACCAAATTGGCCCGGTTGCTAGGGAGGGTAGAGTCACATGGGGTAACCTCCTCGTGGTTCTCGTTCTAGGTGGGGCGTGTGGTGAGTTGTGCGTGGATGCCTCCACGTCTGAGACCGTCAATCTGATCATGTGGCTTGCGTTACCGTGGAGACGTAGCGCGTGTGGAGGCTTCAAGCCATTCTCCACGGTAACGCGCTCAACAAACCACGTGATAAGATGCGCGGATTGACGGTCTCTGACGCGAAGGCACCTGAGTTTCGTCCTCCGCCACCCGGATTGAGGCGAGTCACTACGCCACCACGAGGACTTAGAGCGCTTTGGGAATTGGCCGTTCCAAATTGGGGAGAAAAAAAAATATTATAATTTATATATATATATATATATATATACTTAGCCTTAATAATAATAATACAAATATTTATTAATATTATTAGTTTTATTATTGTTGTTGTTGATGTTATTTTTATTGCTATTATTGTTAGAATAATAATCATTATTATTTTAATTATTACTTTATTATTATTATAAAAAGAAGAAATAATAATATGATATTTGGTATTTGGAAACTGCCGCATAAATGGAGTTTTAAACTACAATTTAAAACCGGCCTTACAATTAGTTTTGTACTTCCGTTGTAAGCCACGCCCACATCCGGTTGTACCCAAATACAGATCATTTTGCCATTGCTACAGATACAAATAATAGCTTGACTGCACACCCTAATATATATATATATATATATTATTTACAGTATATATACAGTATATATATATATATATATATATATATATATTATTGATAGTATATATATATATATATATATATATATATATATATATATATATATATATGTATATACTGTAATTAAAATATACTGCAAATTATTTAATATAAAGTACCACATAAAGTACTGTATATAGTATGTGTATATAAAACCTATACTGTATGGTACACATCAAAGTACTGTGGTATTGCCATCTGATGCCAACGTACCATCAAAGTACTTTTATGTAAGGGTTGCTTCATTAAACTATGACAACGGGTCTTCACAATGCATTCCTGATTATCATGCGCCACTTTTTATGGTCTGAGAGTTCAAAAAGTTGCTCGGCCATCCAGGGATTTACAGGGGGATTTAAAGATTAGGGAGTGCTCTGCATGACATGGAAGTTCATATAATGAAGGTGACAAATGGTGAAACAGTTAAAAATAAAGTTGTTAATTAGTGGCGTTTGCTAAGGCATAGTGAGCAACTCGTCTTGCACCATTTGTGCTGCATGATGATCCACATGGAGAAGACCACAGTAAAGCCTGACCATGTCTGAACTCTTCATGACTGTAGTATAGCTTCACCTTCATTGCTCATGAATTCCTCCAGTGAGGACCAGGTTCTGTTATTGCAGAAGAAAGTGCTGTTGTTGTATGAAGGTAGCGTGGTGTTGAGACAGTGTGCGGTGCTGCGGACGCATTTTTGCCTCAGGTTTCCCATGAAGAGCTGCAGGCCGATGAGAGCGAACACACTGAGACAGAAGACCGTGAGGATCATGACGTCTGCGAGCTTCTTCACCGACTGAATCAGAGCGCCAACGATGGTCTTCAGGCCTGAGCGACAAACACACTGATGTCACAAACGGTACAAGCACAAGATTCTAACAGTGATATCCCAACAGTTTTACTAATAATAATCAGATGTACTGTAGTTTTTAGGCAGTTATTACTATCAATCAATTACAAATTGTATAGTGACATCATACGTATGACATTACGCAACAATTAAACAAACATCCAAACACAGCACACAACATCTACATCTGTCTTTACAAACATTTGTGAGTGCAGTGAGCACAAAATGTGACAGATTACAACAGAATCTTTAATGGAACATGCCTGAAGTTTCTTGTGAAATGTTTGATTATGTTTTATTCACTTTTATAAACATGAAGTAACTCATTTTATATTCAGATTTATAAATGGATATTCAGATTTATAACTATATGTTCTGATTTATAACTTTATATTCAGATTTATAACTATATATTCAGATTTATAACTATATATTCAGATTTATAACTATATATTCAGATTTATAACTTTATATTCAGATTTATAACTATATATTCTGATTTATAACTATATATTCAGATTTATAACTGGATATTCAGATTTATAACTTTATATTCAGATTTATAACTATATATTCAGATTTATAACTATATATTCAGATTTATAACTGGATATTCTGATTTATAACTATATATTCAGATTTATAACTATATATTCAGATTTATAACTGGATATTCAGATTTATAACTTTATATTCAGATTTATAACTATATATTCTGATTTATAACTATATATTCAGATTTATAACTGGATATTCTGATTTATAACTATATATTCAGATTTATAACTATATATTCTGATTTATAACTTTATATTCAGATTTATAACTTTATATTCAGATTTATAACTGGATATTCTGATTTATAACTGGATATTCTGATTTATAACTATATATTCTGATTTATAACTGGATATTCTGATTTATAACTATATATTCAGATTTATAACTTTATATTCAGATTTATAACTATATATTCTGATTTATAACTGGATATTCTGATTTATAACTATATATTCAGATTTATAACTTTATATTCTGATTTATAACTATATATTCTGATTTATAACTATATAGTCTGATTTACAATTATATATTCAGATTTATAACTGGATATTCTGATTTATAACTATATATTCTGATTTATAACTATATATTCAGATTTATAACTGGATATTCTGATTTATAACTATATATATTCAGATTTATAACTTTATATTCAGATTTATAACTTTATATTCAGATTTATAACTATATAGTCTGATTTATAACTGGATATTCTGATTTATAACTATATATATATTCTGATTTATAACTATATATTCAGATTTACAATTATATATTCAGATTTATAACTTTATATTCAGATTTATAACTATATATTCTGATTTATAACTATATAGTCTGATTTACAATTATATATTCAGATTTATAACTGGATATTCTGATTTATAACTATATATTCAGATTTATAACTATATATTCAGATTTATAACTATATATTCTGATTTATAACTATATATTCTGATTTCCTGTCTGGCCCCCCAATATATACTGTATATGTGTTGTGTGTGTATTGTGTATTTCAGGTGTATTTCTCATTCCACAAGAAGCTTCTGTTGTTCATGCTTATTGGCTTAACATGCAAAGTCATGTACCGCTACAGCTACCCATGCCTATACAAGTTTACTAGCACGGTCCAATGAGACTTTGAGTGAGTTAACTGAAGCCCGAGCTGACAGGTAACAGTAACTTGAGCCGTCTTGTTTGTGATTGACCTACTACACAACAGGTCCTTTGTTAGCCACTTCAGCATCTTACGCTAACAGCTGTAATGATACTCAGGAGAAAGGGTGGCTGTATTTGGATCCCTGCTATGAATATTGTTCAGAATTGTTGAATAAAATGGCTTTAACCAGCCTAAGGTGGTTTACTGATCTTAACTGGCCAACAAGCTTGTTTTCACTGGTCAGGCTGGTCTGGTTTGAATGGTTTCACGGGGGTTTTGGACACTTGTCAGATGATCAGGCTAGGGGAAAAGCTAAACTAGCTTAAACCAGCTTAGACCAGCAAAGTACTCCAGGCTGGTTTATGTTGTTATTCAACAGGGAAGGTAGACGAGAAGATTATGAATTGTTGTTTCATTAATGCAGGTTCTGCGATTAATGTATATCATAAAGTATTGCATAATTTCGGGAATCTCCTGAAACCTGTCAAAAACGTGTTCGGGTAAAACAAATTTCATTCCAAAATCAAAAGAAAGGAATATGACTTTACAGTACATTGCACAAAAATAAAAATAGGCCTATTTTTATAACTGTTAATTGGCATAAAAATAATCAAAAAAATAATAAGCACTATTTTCTTCATGCAAACGACATTTCTTTTGATTTTGGGTGAAATGTACATGTTTTCTGGACATGAGATTCACCCAGTTAGCTTGTTACCCAGCTCAAAAGTCTCATTTCCTACATTCCACATTTCCATGTTTCCAAGAGTGATTTGGAAGTGACGGAAATGTCCAGTAGGAGTTTTGGTCATCCATTAGCACTGCAGGCCTCTCACCTGGGATGACTGATATAGTTTTCAGTGCTCGTAGAACCCTGAATGTCCGTAACGCTGAGACATTTCCCAGGTCCACAAACTCAGTAACATATCTGCAATGAGCCAGAATTGGAGCACAGACAATGACAAACAGCACCAACAACAGGCAAACAACACAGTGGAGAATGAAGCAGGGCATTGGGTTGTTTCGTGTGTTGGTAAAGACATGGTCGGAGAACACAATGTGGGAGAAACCAAATGCAGTTTGTCTCCAGGGTTTTCTGTGCAACTGGACTGGACATAGAGCGACACTGTGAGCTGTCTCCTGCGGCACAGGTTTAGGAACCGCTTACCTGGAATTACGGAAATAGTTTTCAAAGCACGCAGGACCCTGAACGTTCGAAGGGCTTGCAGATTGCCTACTTTTATAAATTCAGTTAGGAACCTGCAGAATCAAATTACAATTATATGGAAAAAAGGACAAACAATTGAAAGACAAAGAATGGAAGAGAATGAAAATGTCAGGCTGAAAATAAACAAGCTCGTTTGACTTTTTGCACTCTTAAATGACTAGTTCAGCAATAAATCATTATGTTTTGCAAGCCCATATGGGCTTTCTCTCTTCCGTGAAACACAAATGTTCACGCTGCCAATTACAGAAAAGCACCATAAAAGTAGTTCGTTTGACATTTGCACTTATATTGCATGTTTTCTGAAGCCATTGAACTACATTTAACTCACTTTTTTTGTTGTGGTCCTAACTTTGTAAACATAATATTCTGGTTCTGTTCACTCATCCATAGACATTCAGTCTAATGTTCAGTTCAAGCAGCACCCTCATTACTTCATTGAATATCTCAGCCTCTGAGTGGACTACAAGCTCAATCTAGGTGTCAATACAAAGCTGAGATCCTCCTCTTTGCGATGATATATCAAATGGCATATTTTGTTCTGGACATAAAAGATATAACATTGGATTATTCACACAAGCTCACAGACAAGTAAACAATGGCTCATTTTTAGAGAACTTCCGAAGGTTAAAGCAGATATAACGTTTTTAGCTATTTGGAGACTTCTGCAGCAGTTATCGGAGCATAAAAGCGACGTTTGTATTTGATGATTTACAGAAATAAATGTAACTTTATGATTCTTTTGAAATAATTTTGAACTGTGGTATTATTGCAACACAATTATCTATACAGTCACATTCCTGAGAACGAGAGCTTTCATTTGATATATGACTTGACCATTTAGGTGCTATGGGAAGGACTTTTATTTTTACATAAACTACCATATTACCTCTAGGGGGCGCTAATTTTCAATGTGAATGTTTTGAGGCCGTACTTTGTTATTTTAAGTGACACACATGCATAAGTGATGTTATCTCTGAAAAGTTCAGATTCTTAGCTTTCAAATGATACCTCATATGCCTGACTTTATCTATACAGAGACTTTAACGCTTTAAGCGTGACGTTTTTTCTCGTTATTGCGCCCCCATAAAGTTTAAGGTTACTATTCTAAAATAATTCTAAGATTATGTTTTATACATAAAGAATCTTATTTTAGAAATATGTGTCAACCAAGTAATGTACTTAAAAGTAATTACCTTAATTGAAAGTCAGTAACTGTAACCTGGTTACAAATATATAAAATGTAATGGATTACACTACTTTTTGGCTTTGAAAGTAAACAGTAAATACTTTGTAATCAGATTACACTGAACTACTTATATGATACTTTTATGCAGCTTTATTGTCATTTTTGGAGCTTTTGTTGTATGGAAAAGAGCAGCATAAACGTTACACATAAGTTTGTCCTTTTGTGTCCCACAGAAAAAAGAAAGTCATATGAGTTCAGTGTGAATTTAAAGTGAGTACATGATGAAAGTATTTTCATTTTAGAGTGAACCCTCGCTTTAAGCTGGCGTAGAGGAAGGCAGTAGCGTTGATTTGAAGAGATAAAGTCATTTGTCTGATTTTATGTCTCATATTGAATTTCACCCTTTCTAGCCTGATTGAATTACATTGCATGATGAGAGCATATTTAAAACAAATGCATTTTTAAAGGAAAATATACTAGTGTGGACGTGGCCTCTGCCGAATAGGGGACTACTATGTAAGGGGGGGCTATTCTGTTTAAATAGGAGCCTGTTATTCACAGGTAAGCGTGTATGAATTATCAGCACCTCTATCCGTTTCGCAGTCATCAGTCTCGGTTTAATGAAGTCAGGAGTGGCGGCTCATGTCCCTGTCAACATCCCCATACCCCCGTGAGTTATTGGCTGTGGTGGAGCGCAGTGGTCCACCTGATGTTGTTGAGACATGTGTTTCAAGGACGGCTGCCGTGTTAAAGCTCGGGAAATAAAGCCATAAAGGCCAACAAGAAATAAGCACTTCATCACCACACAGCTCCGGTAAGAGGTCACATCGTAACATCTGCACGCTCTGGGAATCCTGTGATTTATCGCTAAATTCATTGTACATTTAGTCATAAAGGGATGTTGTCACATGATGCTGATGTAATGCTACAATAATAGAATTTTAATTCGAATTTTATGCTCAATATCGTGTTTTCGAGATGACAGTGACCAGGACAGTTAGATCAAACTAGGAGAACGATTGCTATGTCCTGATCCCAAATCCATACAGAGAAAATATGAAATTAGATTTTGCATAAATAATGTCACAATATAAATAACTCAATAGCCCAAAAATATGCATTATATTCTATATGCAAAGCGTCATTTCTTTGTTTCTTTAGATTTTAAAGTCAAATATGACCAGAAATGATTGTCTTGACAGGGTTCGCGAGGATCAATCGAATATAGTCATGTGCAAAATATAAAATTGGCAAAAATGAAGTTCTTGGATATGAACGCAGTGAAAGGGTCATATTAAAAAAATACTAATAATTTGGGAGAACATGCTCATGCACACGCTGTTTTCCTTGATCATTTGACATATAAGAGGTCTTTCTACTAACTTTCTAACATGCTGTAAATTTCAGAACTCAAAACTTAATTAAAAGCATTTATTGAAACGTATTGTTCTCTACTTCCGCGACTACCCTATGTCACTAGGGGTTACATTAATTCATGAACGCCTCTACAGCTCAAAAATATCAACACCTAATTTACATCATCGCACCCTTGGCCCCGCCCACTGGTGCTTCAGTTCATAAACTGAGAGAGAGAGACAGGACTGACTGTGGCATAAATATTCCTGAATACCAAAGGGGAACCATCTTGACTATTTTAAATTGTTTTTGTATTTAAACATGCACTACACGGACATCTTTGACTGCGTGATACATATCTCGGGCCGCTTTTAAAAGACATGGTGTCAAGTTACAATTCTGAAGAGGAGATGCCATTTTCTGTCATTTAGCTACTGCCTCTTGATGTTTTGAGCATAATGGACGTATTATTTTCACCCATCTGCGATATTTTTAATGGTTGGTGTATGTAAACGTGCTGGATGGACATCTTTGACTGTTTAGATGTGTTTCCGGTGATGTGCATTTCAGTGCAGGATGTGGAAACTGGACGTGTCGTCAGCGTGGATTGCATGTTTTTTCGGCTAATGTCCATGTGGATTGCTTGTGAACATTCATAATATGATTCAAGCTTTGCAAAGGAACTGTTATTGAAGGATGGGGCAGTTAAAAACACTTGGACCCAATTAAACACTAGTAAACGGTTCAATTCATGAATATTTAAAATGTCATGACTTTTTGAGAGTTTATGGTGCTGACATCCTGTTAAAACCAGGGGCGTGTGTTGACGCGTCCGTTGACGTGACGCAACAGCTTGAGGCTGTCTACACCGGGCCCATCGCCACAAACTTTCTAAACTGTTTTTTGGTGTTGCTGGCAGTGGTAGCGCCAGCACGTGCAGTGCAAAATGGTACGGGACATCTGTTTACTGCAATGCACACTCCCATGGTAGACAGCATTATTCATTTTAATGGGTTCTATTGGTTTTGACGCGACATGACTCTCGTGTCCGGTTTAGTCAGGGTGTGAGTGTTAACAGTTGTGCTTGAACAGTTTAATATATTCGGATGAAATGTGT
>NC_068316.1:1998808-2008808 GCF_025860055.1 Xyrauchen texanus
CTCTCTCTCTCCCACTCGGCCTTTCCCTCTCCCCAATTATGCCTCCTCTCGTCTCTCCCCCAGGTTCCCAGGAGGCGGTGTGGACCACCGGCTGATGGGACGGCAGAAGGGAAGAGTCCTCATGGAGTCCTCACCGCCGGATGAACCGCTGCCATCCTCCAATAAGGAGAGGAGCATTTCTGTCCGCCAGGGGTCGGAGGGCTCGCTGTCGTCTGCCAGGGGAGGAGCGAGCTGTTGTCCGGCAGGAGGCGGAGGAGCTGTAGAGGACCGGGCAACAGTCTGTCCAGGAGCAAGTTTTTCTCTCTCTCTCCTCTCTCTTTCTCTGTGTCTCCCGCCCGCCCTTTCCCTCTCCCATGCCTCCTCTCGTCTCTCCCCCAGGTTCCCAGGAGACGGTGTGGACCACCGGCTGACGGAACGGCCGGAAGGGCAGCGTCTCCCCTCCAGAGAGGTGGGGGGTAGGTCAGTCCAGTGGCGCCCCATTCTGAATTGGGCGGGGGAGGAGTGTGAGGAGGAGGAGGGCGTGGCCAGGCCGTCGCTGAATCAGATGATCAGCGAGAGAGCGAGATAAAGTGGGACCGTAGATGCCAGTTGCATGCGTCCGAGTTGCATGTATGTCTGTTTGTTTATGTTTGTTTTTAGTTCATTTATATCATTAAACTTTACGTTTATTGTTCATATAAACTGATCCACCTTTATACTGTTACATAAATGTAATCCACTAAAGTTACAATTTAAATCAGTACCTTCAAAATGTATTCTGATTACTTTTTAGCTTAATAGAGGAGCTACAAACACTTAGAAACGCTTTGACAGATGAAACATAAATCCAATAAAAACACAATGATTTAGGCATTGTCGCAAAATTGTTTTTTATGCGGTTAGGGCATTTTTAAAAGAAATGCTAACCAATGTAGCCTTTAGCATCATGTAGAAAGCTACAAATATGATATTTTCTGCCTCATTTTCTGAACAGAATCCACATTCGATCAGAAAAGGATGTCGTTGTTTTCACTCTGTGGAGTTTTGAAGTTTGGAGCAGCCGAAATGGTTAACTTTGAGTAAATGGTCGTGTAAACGTTTAGCTTTATGCTAAGCTAAAATGCTATTTCTAGCCTTTACATGCATCTGTTACCAGACGTGATTGTATTCTATATGAATAATATAACACCTTATTTTCAAAAAGGCGAAATCTGTTAATTTGAATAAAAATCAGAAGAAACACCCATTTAAACCACTTATATTCCATAATTCTGCTCTCACTCTAATCGTTTGTTAACGTTATATTTTCTCATTATTAAGCTAAAGAGATGGTTTCATCCAGCAGCACACCAATCATAACAGCTGCGGTTGTCCAATCAGAACGCTCCACTGCTTCTTAATGAGAAGAGCTCACGGGCTGAGCAGAAACAGTCATGATCATTCGTTTTCTGTCCTTGAATGAATGTGCATCATCATTAAAATCCTGCATTTTGGGCAGGTCATTATGGGGGGGAAAGACACTCTACTTAAAGTAAATGATTTCAAACTGGGCTTGTATAAAAAAATCAAATAAAGACTAGAGAAAAGACACTTTTAGTTGACTCACAGCGTTCATGTCAATGCCGTTGGTGTAAGACCATGCGTGTTGGAAATATTCCTCCAGTCTTTGCCGCAGCGGGTTTGGAATCTGATGAAAGCGGATGAACTCTCTCACACGGAGCATCTGAGTGTGATAACGGGCCGTCCCGGAGTACAGCCGCTGGATGATGGCCGACACGTTCCCGAAGATACTGGCGTACATGAGAGCTGAGGAACGGGAAGTGTACCATTAAACATCTTAAAGCCTGACATGTGATTTACTGCATAAACCCCCTCATTAAAATCACTGTGGTGGTACCATGGTACTAAACCATTACCACACTTATATACTAAGGTATTTACATTGCACAACAATAATACGGTAATACCATAATACATGGCGACAAAAACAATAGACTAATTGTAGTAGTCACAGCATGTAAACACACATTGATGGTTTTAGTCTCAGTAAAAAATGGCCTTTCTCTTTATATTCCACATAAAAAATAAAAAAAATAAAATAAAAAAAATATATATATACATACACTCACCTAAAGGATTATTAGGAACACCTGTTCAATTTCTCATTAATGCAATTATCTAATCAACCAATCACATGGCAGTTGCTCCAATGCATTTAGGGGTGTGGTCCTGGTCAAGACAATCTCCTGAACTCCAAACTGAATGTCAGAATGGGAAAGAAAGGTGATTTAAGCAATTTTGAGCGTGGCATGGTTGTTGGTGCCAGACGGGCCGGTCTGAGTATTTCACAATCTGCTCAGTTACTGGGATTTTCACACACAACCATTTCTAGGGTTTACAAAGAATGGTGTGAAAAGGGAAAAACATCCAGTATGCGGCAGTCCTGTGGGCTGAAAATGCCTTGTTGATGCTAGAGGTCAGAGGAGAATGGGCCGACTGATTCAAGCTGATAGAAGAGCAACTTTGCCTGAAATAACCACTCGTTACAACCGAGGTATGCAGCAAAGCATTTGTGAAGCCACAACACGCACAACCTTGAGGCGGATGGGCTACAACAGCAGAAGACCCCACCGGGTACCACTCATCTCCACTACAAATAGGAAAAAGAGGCTACAATTTGCAAGAGCTCACCAAAATTGGACAGTTGAAGACTGGAAAAATGTTGCCTGGTCTGATGAGTCTCGATTTCTGTTGAGACATTCAGATGGTAGAGTCAGAATTTGGCGTAAACAGAATGAGAACATTGATCCATCATGCCTTGTTACCACTGTGCAGGCTGGTGGTGGTGGTGTAATGGTGTGGGGGATGTTTTCTTGGCACACTTTAGGCCCCTTAGTGCCAATTGGGCATCGTTTAAATGCCACAGCCTACCTGAGCATTGTTTCTGACCATGTCCATCCCTTTATGGCCACCATGTACCCATCCTCTGATGGCTACTTCCAGCAGGATAATGCACCATGTCACAAAGCTCGAATCATTTCAAATTGGTTTCTTGAACATGACAATGAGTTCACTGTACTAAAATGGCTCCCACAGTCACCAGATCTCAACCCAATAGAGCATCTTTGGGATGTGGTGGAACGGGAGCTTCGTGCCCTGGATGTGCATCCCACAAATCTCCATCAACTGCAAGATGCTATCCTATCAATATGGGCCAACATTTCTAAAGAATGCTTTCAGCACCTTGTTGAATCAATGCCACGTAGAATTAAGGCAGTTCTGAAGGCGAAAGGGGGTCAAACACAGTATTAGTATGTGTTCCTAATAATCCTTTAGGTGAGTGTATATAAAAGCCAGAAATACACCGGGGACTCTTATTTTGAAATGTATGTTCTTCCTGCTCACACAAACACACAAGGGAATCAAAATATGCACTCTTACGATCATCTACAATGTATTATAATATAAACACTATAAAGTAAACAATGTCATATGGGCTAAAAGAACGCCTGTATGAGCATTTCACATTAATAATAGTGAATTAGTCCCTAAACAGTGATGACGACAGAGTCGTGGATCCATAACAATGCTCTGTATGTACATATGCACCAAATTAAGCTTTCTGTAGCGTGTATATATATATATATATATATATATATATTATATATAGGGTTTTGGCCACAAAATGGAACAACATGAAGGAATAAAAATTATAATAATAATAAAACAATATCGGTTTTACTATACTAAATATCGCATCCGATTTCTGTGTTTTTTGGAATGATCAGTTATTGGCAAAAATGTACTAATAGTTACTGATAACTGTTATTAAGTGCGTTCACTCCTAAAATCTGATCAGAAGTTCAGTTTCAGGCTGCAGATGATGTTTGGATCACTCAACATGTTTGACACACATGGGACGATGATCATCAGTACATAGATTCACCATTTATAATGTTTTATTTGAACATGGTTGGCTGTGATTGGATGATGCTGGACATTACTGTGAATCTGAATTAATTATGCTAATTTATGATTAATGTATCAAAACATGAATAATCAACACTCCTGCAAACATAATAAACTATTTGATTAAAAAAATCTGACTTGCTTTAGCTAAGTGTTATTTAAAATTTCACAACTTAGTCCCGCTGTCCACATATGTGGACATACATTTATAGGAAAACTACATGCTCTCGAAAATTATTATTATTATTATTTTTGCATGTTTATTAGGTGCTACAAGTTACAAATCAAAAAGGGAAACGGAAAATGCGCACAGCGGTCCCGCTCGGGTCTCAGGAGGTCAATGGCAGGTTTCATTGCGACAGCTTACTTCATACCGTGTGACAATATGGCCCGCTATAAAGTCAACGTGTATTCAATTCACTTTATCTTTTTACCTGGGAAATAGCTTTCTTTAGCTAAGACTTTAAGGTATGTGGCTATACAGAAATTGACTTAATAATAAAGCTATCACGAGTAAAAAGTGTGACAACTAGCCCCGATCTTTCCTTCAGTGTATATACTGTATATATATATATATATATATATATATATATATATATGAATCTGATCTCTGTTGAGACTTCATTCAGTGGCGCTGATGATAAATGCTTCTGTCGGCCATAAAAATGGAAATGACTTCACAATTATAGAGGTCTGATTCATGCGCTGCAGCGACATTAAACTGCAGTTTGTCATTAAGTACTGCAATAACGCCCTACACACATGAACACTTGGGTGGATTTGTTCGGTTGAAGCAGCATGTGATGAGGTTTGATCATTTAGTACACACTACAAAGAGCTCTCTTATTAACCTACAGAGGAAACAAACACATCTAATGATTTGGGATGAACGTCAAGGCACAGATGTGCATAAATAACGCTCATATTCCTTGTCCGAAATTATTACGTTATTCAAAAATACATTAAAAGTGCATTTCACTTGCAAAACCTCGTGCATGATGAACATGTTTTCATATTTTGAAATGTTGGGCAAGGAAACCATACAACAGGAAATGACATCACAGAGAGGACCTCTGATGACCCTCATGACTGTGTGTCAAAGGTCATTAAGTCTCTTGACCTTTACGTGACCAGTGTTGGGTAGGTTACTCAAAAATAGTACAAATGACTAATTATTCTCTAAAGATTACTTTAATGATTACTTAATTTAAAATGTAATTACATTAATAAATACTCTGCTTTTAAATTACTTTCTAAAAAAAAATTATAATAATAATTCCACTACACAAATTTACATTAATGTCTATATTTCCTAAACATAATGTACTGAAAAGTAATTAAATGTAATATGATAACACTCATTTAAACTGTAATGTGTAACTCTACTTTATAGCCAAAAAGTAATTCGATTTTAGTTACTTATTAATATGTAATCAGATTACATCCATCACTGTCAAAATGGTATAAATCCAAGAAAACGTCATAATTAATTGAATTTAAATAAATAATTAAAACTAAAATATTCATTCATGACATTTGTGATATTAATAATAATTAAAAACAATTATAAAAATACATTTCCTTGAAAAACAATGATTACGATCATTAAATAATGATAAAAATATGTTGTTTACTCGATTCTTGAAATGTTTATAGTCATTAAATGAAACATCAATTCTCATTAGCATGTTATTGTAAGCCAGTATGACCCTTTACTTCCTCTTTGGTTGAATTATCCCTTTAAATGTAATCTATGCATACATCATACATTTATAGCATCTCTTTAAGAGCTTGCCATAACATATCAAATGCACCATACTCACATCCTATCAGCATGACACAGATGGAGAAGATCTTTTCCGAGTTGGTGTTTGGCGACACGTTTCCAAACCCCACACTTGTTAAACTGCTGAAGGTGAAGTATAAAGCCGTCACGTATTTATCCTTAATGGAGGGTCCTGATCCCTGGATACTGGAGTTATAATGTTTCCCCAGCTGATCGCCCAGCGAGTGCAGCCAGCCAATGGAACTTTTGCGCTCCGCGTCTCCGATGGCGTACCAGATGCAGGCCAGCCAATGAGCGATCAGCGCGAAGGTGCACATGAGCAGGAAGAGAACGGCCGCGCCGTACTCCGAGTAACGGTCCAGTTTACGTGCCACCCGGACGAGACGTAACAGACGTGCCGTCTTGAGCAGACCGATGAGGGTGGTCGTCTTGAGAGAGAGAATAAAGGGGTGTAATTTTATACGTTAAAATTCCTTCTCGTATCCCAGATAATATACAAAGTCAACAATAAACAGACATTTGTAGATATAACAATGTCAAATTGTAACAATGTAACAATTTAATAATGTAAAATGGTAACAATGTAAAATTGCAACAATGTAACAATTTAAGAATGTACAATTGTAACAATGTAATAATGTCAAATTGTAACAATGTCAAATTGTAACAATGTAACAATGTCAAATTGTAACAATTTAATAATGTAAAATGGTAACAATGTCAAATTGTAACAATATAACAATTTAATAATGTAAAATGGTAAGAATGTGAAATTGTAACAATGTAACAATTTAATAATGTAAAATGGTAAGAATGTAAAATTGTAACAATGTAAAATGGTAAGAATGTCAAATTGTAACAATGTAACAATTTAATAATGTAAAATGTTAACAATGTCAAATTGTAACAATGTAAGAATGTCAAATTGTAACAATGTAACAATTTAATAATGTAAAATGGTAAGAATGTGAAATTGTAACAATGTAACAATTTAATAATGTAAAATGGTAAGAATGTAAAATTGTAACAATGTAAAATGGTAAGAATGTCAAATTGTAACAATGTAACAATTTAATAATGTACAATTGTAACAATGTAATAATGTCAAATTGTAACAATGTCAAATTGTAACAATGTAACAATTTAATAATGTAAAATGGTAAGAATGTCAAATTGTAACAATGTAACAATGTCAAATTGTAACAATTTAATAATGTAAAATGGTAACAATGTCAAATTGTAACAATGTAAAATGGTAAGAATGTCAAATTGTAACAATGTAACAATTTAACAATGTCAAATTGTAACAATGTAATAATGTCAAATTGTAACAATGTCAAATTGTAACAATGTAACAATTTAATAATGTAAAATGGTAAGAATGTCAAATTGTAACAATGTAACAATGTCAAATTGTAACAATTTAATAATGTAAAATGGTAACAATGTCAAATTGTAACAATGTAACAATTTAATAATGTAAAATGGTAAGAATGTGAAATTGTAACAATGTAACAATTTAATAATGTAAAATGGTAAGAATGTAAAATTGTAACAATGTAAAATGGTAAGAATGTCAAATTGTAACAATGTAACAATTTAATAATGTAAAATGTTAACAATGTCAAATTGTAAAAATGTAAGAATGTCAAATTGTAAAAATGTAACAATTTAATAATGTAAAATGGTAAGAATGTGAAATTGTAACAATGTAACAATTTAATAATGTAAAATGGTAAGAATGTAAAATTGTAACAATGTAAAATGGTAAGAATGTCAAATTGTAACAATGTAACAATTTAATAATGTAAAATGGTAAGAATGAAAAATTGTAACAATGTAATAATGTCAAATTGTAACAATGTCAAATTGTAACAATGTAATAATGTCAAATTGTAACAATGTCAAATTGTAAACCATGTAACCTTGTAATAATGTAAAATTGTAACAATGTAATAATGTCAAATTGTAACAATGTAACAATTTAATAATGTAAAATGGTAAGAATGTCAAATTGTAACAATGTAACAATGTCAAATTGTAACAATGTAACAATTTAATAATGTAAAATGGTAAAATGTAAAATTGTAACAATGTAATAATGTAAAATTGTGTAAAATTGTAACAATGTAATAATGTCAAATTGTAACAATGTAACAATTTAATAATGTAAAATGTTAAGAATGTCAAATTGTAACAATGTAACAATTTAATAATGTAAAATGGTAACAATGTAAAATTGTAACAATGTAACAATTTAATAATGTACAATTGTAACAATGTAATAATGTAAAATTGTGTAAAATTGTAACAATGTAATAATGTCAAATTGTAACAATGTCAAATTGTAGCAATGTAACAATTTAATAATGTAAAATGGTAAGAATGTAAAATTGTAACAATGTAACAATTTAATAATGTAAAATGGTAAGAATGTCAAATTGTAACAATGTAATAATGTCAAATTGTAACAATGTCAAATTGTAACAATGTAACAATTTAATAATGTCAAATGGTAAGAATGTCAAATTGTAACAATTGAATAATGTAAAATGGTAACAATGTAAAATTTTAACAATGTAACAATGTAACAATTTAATAACGGAAAATTGTAACAATGTAATAATGTAAAATTGTAACAATGTGGTGCTTTCTTATCTTATTTGAAAATGTCAATTCTTAGTGATTCAATCATTACTCTAAGGTCACTTTATGTTTACTGTCATGTCTCTTTTATTCTATTTCTGTTCAAATATAAAGAGATAACAGCTGACCCTTGACTAAAGCACAATCAACAGCAAAAGCACATGCATTTATACAAATATTCAATAAAGAAATTACATTTAATTTCTAAAGTTATTTATTTTTCTAAATAGTAGCCAAAAGTTAAATCTACCTACTTATTTATAAACACATAATTGTACTAAAAAAATTATATATATAAACATTGTATTACAATGTTCATTAATGATATATTAATAATGAGATTAACAAATAAAATCAAACTAAAACCTCCAGATTCATGATTTTTATTATAAATAAATAAATACATATATATATATATAATGAAGCATTTTTTATTGCATTATGGTGATGAATGTTTAGGGAGAAATGAACAATGTTACATATATATTGTTTGTCAACAATATATATGACAAAATATGCAACAAAAATAAATAAATGTATTTGTTTATTTATAAATAACAAAAATAATCATTCTCATTACTGTCATTAATCTGGTGGTTTTACTTTGATTTTTATTAGAAATTCCCATTATTTGTTATCTTTTTTTTATTTTCTCCCTTTTTCTCCCCAATATGTAACGCCCAATTCCCAAACCGCTCCAAGTCCTCATGGTGGCGTAGTGACTCGACTCAATCCGGGTGGCGGAGGATGAATCTCAGTTGCCTCAGCGTCTGAAACTGCCAATCCACGCATCTTATCACGTGACTTGTTGAGTGCGTTACCGCGGAGACGTGTGGAGGCTTCACGCTATTCTCCGCGGCATCCACGCACAACTCACCACACCTTTACCGAGAGCGAGAACCACATTATAGCGACCACGAGGAGGTTACCCCATGTGACTCTACCCTCCCTAGCAACCGGACCAATTTGGTTGCTAAGGAGACCTGACTGGAGTCACTCAGCACGCCCTGAATTCAAACTCATGACTTCAGGTGTGATAGTCAGCGTCAATACTTGCTCAGATACACAGACCCGGTGGAAATGTGTTTAATCGTCATGTAAATATAGAGTTATGTCAAGATATGGATTGTCTTTTTATATTTAGCAATATTCGATATATCATCCCAGCCCTAGTATTAACCATTACTAACAACCACAAAGTGTCATGTGTTCATTTTGATCAAAATATCTATTGATTTATAGTTAGAATATAAACGAATATAAACAAATCAAACTTTTGGTAAAAACCTGATTTTCTGTCGATTGAGCTGAACTTCTACTGAACCTGAAATATCCCAAAGACTTTTTGGTGCCACTTTTTTACGCTTTGGGAATGTCAAAAATGAATACGATCACATCACAACATCATGTCTGCAAGTTTTTCCCATGATGCCCCTCACCTCAGCACTCACCTCCTCCCCGTTGCGATATATGAGCAGGTCAAAGGGGATGGCGGCGACCATGTCGATGAGGAACCAGCCTTTGAAGTAATGCACGGCGATCCGCAGCGGGTGACTCACCACCTCGTCGTTGGCGTTGACGTATGTGGTGCGGAAGTTTATGACGATGTCGATGATGAAC